>NW_024714814.1:0-28582 GCF_018991925.1 Homarus americanus
CCTAACCTAACCTAACCTAACTAACCTAACCAAGCCAAACCAAACCAAACCTAACTAACCCTAACCAAACCAAACCTAGCAAACCCTAACCTAACCTAACTAACCTAACTTCAACCTAACCTAACCTAACCTAACCTAACCTAACCTAACCTAACCTAACCTAACCTAACCTAACCTAACCTAACCAGGCCAAACCTAGCAAACCAAACCAAGCCTAACCTAACTAACCTGGCCTGGCCTGAGCCTGACAGATGAGATGGGTGAGATCCAGTTGAGACTGTTGAGATGGGCCTGGAAGGCTGGGCCTGGCCGGATGAGATGGATGGACTGGGCATTGGCTTGATACAGTCAGATGGATGAGATGGATACAGTACAGGATGGATGTCAGTTGGGCCTGGCGGATGGTGGATGAGATGGATGAGATGGGATGAGATGGATGGGATGCTGGGAGATATGGTACAGGCCTGTGCAGGCATGGGGTTGTAGCAGTTGGGTTGGGCCTGGGGGATGGATTGGATGGATCCAGGATGGGATGGGATGTTGGATGGGCCTTGGATGTTTCCAGTGGATGGGATGGGCCTGGGTCCTGTTGGATGGATGGGATGGATGGTGGGGCCTGGGGCCTGGGGGCCTGGGATGTGGGATGGGATGGATGGGGCCAGATGGATGGATGGGTCCAGGGATGGGTCCAGATGGGATGGATGGGCCTGGGCCTGGCCTGGCCTGGCACAAGCTGAGCGCAGGCACCAGCACAGCCTGAGCCTGGCCTGGCCTGAGCCTGACACTGGCCTCAGCCAGGGCCAGAATAGATGAGATGAGGCCAGATGAGGTAGACCCAGATGAGATGAAGATACAAGCCTGGGCCACAGGCGCAACAGTACCAGTACACCAGGCGCAGGCCTGACCTGAGCCTCAGGCCTGAGGCACCGGCCTGGGCCTGAGCCTGGGCCACAGTACAAATGACACAGTACAGCCTCGGCTGGGGCACCGGCCTGAGGCCTGACCTGAGCTGGCCTGACACCAGGCTGGGCGCAGTACAGGCCTGGCCTGAGCCCTGGGCGCAGCCCTCAGGCACCAGCCTGAGCCTGGTACAGCTGGGGCCTGTGAGCCTGGCCTGTGCCTGGCCTGTGGCCTGGCCTGGCCTGGCTGGCCTGAGATAGGCCAGGCCAGGTGTGAGGCCAGACCAGGCCAGGCATGGGCCAGGCCAGGGCCAGGCCAGAGCCAGGCCAGGCCAGATGAGGCCAGGCCAGGCCAGGTTAGGCCAGGTGGGCCAGCCAGGCCAGGCCAGGCCAGGCCAGGCCTGGCCACCAGCCAGGTTGGCCTGGCCTGACACAACACAACACAACACAACCTGGCACACAACACAACACAACACAACACCAACCTGACACAACACAAACACAACACCAACCTGACACAACACAAACACAACACAACACAACACAACTGACACAACACCAACTTCAACACAACACAAACACAAACACAACACCAACCTGACACAACACAAACACAACACAACACAAGCACAACTGACACAACACAACACAACACAAACACAACACAACACAACACAAGCACAACACAACACAAACACAAACACCAACACCAACACAAGCACAACACAACACAACACAACACAAACACAACACAACACAACATACAACAACCTGACACAACACAACACAAACACAACACAACAACCTGACACCAACCTGGCAACCTGGCTTAACAACACAACCTGACACAACTACTTCAACCTGACACAACTGACACAACCTGACACAACCCTGTACAACACCAACACCAACCTGTACAACCTGGCCTGGCCTGTTTCAACACCAACCTGTACAACCTAGCCTGGCTGAAGGCTGGCTGTCCAGGATTAGATGATGAAGATGGATGAGATGGACCAGATGAGATGAGATGAGATGAGATGGGATGAGATGAAGATGGATGAGATGAGGATGGATCCAGATGGATGGGACTCAGTTGAGATGAGATGAAGATGGATGGGATGAGGATGAGTTAGATGAGGATGGGGATGGGACCAGGATGAGGATGGATGGGATGAATTCAGGATGGGATGGATGAGATGGATAGGATGAGATGGATGGATGGATGGGGATGGACCAGGATGGATGGATGGATGGATGGATGGACAGGATGGATGAGATGGACCAGTGAGATGAGATGGACCAGATGGATCAAGATGGATAGAGATGGAATGGATGAGACAGATGGATGGATGAGATGGGGAGATGGGAATGGATGGGAATGAATGAGATGGGATTGAATGAATGGAATGGGGCCAGACCAGATGAAACTTACCGTGGTATTCCGTTGCCTCGGCCTTGTCATGACCAACTGAGGCACCGAGACGTGGGATATATTCACAGGTGTCTCAATACTATAATGACCAACACCTGTAATCGCTGTAGGATCTTGCAGGATATGTGTGTGTGTGTGTGTGTGTGTGTGCAGAGAGAGACAGCGTCGCACCTGATAGATAGATAGATAGATAAATAGATAGATAGACAGACAGACAGAGAGACAGACAGATAGATAGATAGATAGATAGATAGATAAATGAATGAAGAGCCATATAGACAGACAGTCATACACACCTCCATCCTTTCTAGGTTTATACCATCATCTGTCTCTAATCCAGCCCGCCCCGCCCCGCCCCGCCCGCCCGCCCGCCCGCCCCGCCCGCCCCTACACACACACAGTCAACAACTGCCTCCTTCTTGCTACCTATAAAACGAGGCAGTTAGGGTCAACAAGGGTGGCAGCTCATTGGTCCCCCCGATGTGTTGACCTGACGTAACCTGTACTAGTGAAAAGAGTGAAAAGTGTGAAAGTGTGAAAGTGTGAAAATTTGAGTTTTCTTTAGTCATTGCTGCTTTTGTTGTTATACCCAGCGACTTCCCGACAACTGTGCCTAATCTGCTGATTAATCTGATAGGTGGGTGGATTTTCAGCCGCTTTAGCGGATTTCTGGATGTAATCTGTTGACGTGTTTCTTCTGAATCCGCATGTGTGTGTGTGTGTGTGTGAGAGAGAGAGAGAGAGAGAGAGAGAGAGACATATCAACATCAAAGTCTTCAAACAGAGAATATAACTTGGTATATTTTAGATGATATAACACACACACACACGCACACACACACACACACACACACACACACACACACACACACACACACACACCCACATTAGAAGGTGGCTAATCCTTGAGTGATTTAGAGATACGAATCTTTTAGGTGAATTGCTGACTGTAATCGTCATAATGGAGTCTGTGCATATATCTGTACCTGAGAGAGAGAGAGAATGATTAAATTTATAAAAGAAACGTAAAGTAAGAAAGAAAGAGATAAATGGAGGGAGAAGGAAGAGAGTGTGAGAGAAAGTGAGAAGAGAGAAAGGAAAAAATGTATGAGAGAGAGGAAGGAGAAAATAAGAATTGAAAAGGAAGAGGAATAGAGAGAGGAAGGAAGAGAGACACAGAGAGAGGGAGGACGAGAGAAGGGAAGAAGTGAAATGAAATAGAGAAAGGGGAAGAGAGACATTACCATACACACACACACACACACACACACACACGACCTCACTTTCTCAGCAGACTTTCATCAGCTTTCTCCCAGAGCTGAGTCATATAAACACTCAGCAAATCACAGCTAATTTAACACTCAGGTCCGGTGCGTGTGTGTGTGATCAACAAACCAAACAGCCACGTTGTGTTTTTCCGTGTGAAATTCCTCTGTTTTTTTCTATTTTATTTTCCTTTACGGTGTGACTTTATTGTTTTGTTTTAGAATTATTTGTTTTCGTGTTTTATTTTCTTATTTTTTCGTGTTTTTTGTGAGAGATTATCTTTGAATTTTCTTTGTTTGTTTCTTGTTTTATTTTCTTGCATTTTTCTTATTTTGTTATAATTTTTATTTGTTTTGGGATAATAATAGTATTTGTTTTTCTTTATTTTCTAAAACTCTCATTTTCTTTATTTCTAACAGATTTTCCTCAATTGTCTTATTTAATTTTTTTATTTTCCATGTAAGATTTTTATCCTTTTCCTCGCCTTGTTCCTAGTTTCTGCAACATTATCATCTTTTTTCTTCACACTTTCCCTCGTTTTCTTCCTACTTTTTCCTACTTTCTACAACGTTTTGCAATTTTCTCGCTTCTCTCATTTTCGATTTTTGGTTAAATTTTCCTGCTCTAAAAATATTCCCTAGTTTCCCTGTTTTAGCCTCAGATTTTCCCTACACCTAAAAAAATTCCTTGTTTTTTCCTATTTCGTCTTTCCTCAACGCCGCCTCGAATGACAAGTAACTAATCTTTAACTTGGAGCTGCATTAATACCTGTCCGGAACTGGAAGGTAGTGTACTTGTCTTAATCTTGTGCCTCGTGGGGGGTGAGTGGGAGAGGGTGGTGAGTGGGGGAGGGTGAGTGAGTGGGGGTAGTGAGTGGGGTGAGTGGGGAGGTGGTGAGTGGGGTGGTGAGTGAGTGGGGGGGTGGTGAGTGGTGGTAATAGTGATAATAGTTATTGTTTTGATAGTAATGACAACAAGTAGGTATGAACTGGTAATGGTGGTAGTTACGAATAGTGGTTAGTGGAGGTGGGCAATTGCAGTAGTTGATTGTTGGTAGTAGTGCTGTCTCCTGTCTCTGGTGCTGTTATAGTCAATGCAGCAGCGACAGGGATCTGTCCCACCACAGTTGCGTGATGCTGTGCCAATGAATAAATAATGTCACAGTCACACACACACACACACGCTGGTTCAGTGTGTGTGTGTGTGTGTGTGTGTGTGTGTGTGGTGAGCCTTTGGTGTGTAATTTATACTCTCTCTCTCTCTCTCTCAGCCAGTGTTAGAGAGAAGCCCCCATACGGATACACAGAAAATCGTCATTCCATACAGGTTATGTTATGCTTGACGGCAGAGCACTCATAGCATAAACCCGGAGAGAGAGAGAAGAGAGAAATAATAAAACAGACAGACAGACAGACAGACAGACAGATATTCTTCAAGGATATTTAAGAAATTATTATGTTCATTAACTCAACACTAAATAAATATTAAATACATGAAATTAAGTGTCATGTTTGCCTAACCATACGTCACAGTGCCACCCCAGGAGGCTCCCAGACAGCTTGATGGAATGGTGCAATGGTAGAGGATTTACACTGTACCTTGGAATAGTGCAATAAAGGAGGGTGCCTTGGAATGGTGGAATGGAGGAGGGTTGATGGAATAGTGGGAATGGTGGAATGGAGGGTGATGGAATAGTGGGAATGGTGGAATGGAGGGTGATGGAATAGTGGGAATGGTGGAATGGAGGTGATGGAATAGTGGGAATGGTGGAATGGAGGGTGATGGAATAGTGGGAATGGTGGAATGGAGGAGGGTGATGGGAATAGTGGGAATGGTGGAATGGAGGAGGGTGATGGAATAGTGGGAATGGTGGAATGGAGGAGGGTGATGGAATAGTGGGAATGGTGGAATGGAGGGTGATGGAATAGTGGGAATGGTGGAATGGAGGAGGGTGATGGAATAGTGGGAATGGTGGAATGAGAGGATGTACACTGTGCCTTAGAATGGTGGGAATGGAGGGTGATGGAATAGTGGGAATGGTGGAATGGAGGGTGATGGAATAGTGGGAATGGTGGAATGGGGAGGATGTACACTGTAGAATGGCGCCAGTAAGGGTGATGGAATAGGACCTTGGATCATACAATGGGAGGATTTACGTGAGAGGCACCAATATAATCCGTTTCTGTTATGCTAATCTAATCAGTCATCATAGGCCGGCGCTTATTCCATTACGTTTTTATTGGTGATTGGCTGGTGATTCACCTTTGGTCTGAATAGCCAATCAGCTTGTAGGCTGTCGGGCTGGGTGTTTATGATTGGCCAATCCAGTCTGACGTAGTTGTACAGTAGTAGGGAATGTTATTTTGCTCTCTCTTCTCTCTCTCTCTCTCTCTCTCTCTCTCTCTCTCTCTCTCTCTCTCCGCCTCTTGCTCACGGCGCGTGGTGGTAGAGCGGTACCGCTCTCTCCTAAGCAAGATGTCACGGGTTCGATTCCGGCGGTGGAAGTTGTTTGGACATACTTCCTAGCCCCAGTAGTCCCTGTTCACCTAGCAGTAAAGTAGGTACCTGTTGTAAGTCGAAAGTTGCGAATTCGTATTCAGGGACAAGTTGTTGGGCTTCCAATAACTTGATGACATAAACCACTGACTCTTCAGGCTACGCCCTTGACTCTTCAGGCTTCTACGCCCTTGACTCATGAGACATAAAGGCAAGCATGAACTTCCTGTTGGGCACTGTAAACGCTTCTTCACCAAAAGATGTAGGGAGTGCCCAATAAATAATAAAAAAAACTTCTCCTGACCTCTCACCTACTCCCTTTGTCTCCCACCTCCCCACCCACAATATATCCCCATGCCTCCCCTCCCCTCATTAACCTGCCTCCCTCACCCTCATAAACTCGCTTAACGATATTTGACGCCGGAGGAAGTTTAAATTAATAAATCAATATGAGAATAAAACAGAAATAATAGAATTGAAACTAGTTTAAAGTGAACGATGGAAGTTGAAAGAAACAGTGAGAGTAGACTGGTTTAAACTGGGAGACGTGTGACTTTAACAGGCTTACTGTCAATTAATAAAGATGAAACAATCGATGTACACCTCGGAATCAGTATGATGATCATCCAGCTATGATACAATGATATGAGTTATTAGGATGTCATTCATTGTTGAGTTGGTGACTAATGAGGCCGTTACGGGATCGACGGCGTCCACAGATGTTTCATGTGGAGGGCTACATCTGAGGAACAGTACCTTGTGCGGTGCTCCTCCAGTGTTCACGTTTGTCTTAAGACTATCGTTATACCTCTTGTTGCCCGCTGGCATCTCTATTAGTTAGGTGACCGAAAGTAGCTCTTTGATCTGTCGTCCATGCGGTACATACATACATACATACATACATACATACATACATACATACATACATACATACATTCATATAGACATACATACATACAGACAGACAGTTGAATAAGTAGATAGATAGATTTCTAGACAAATATTTAAGATAGTGGATAGATATATAAATACACATCCTGAGTACAACTATTCAAAACACACACACACACACACACACACACACAACACCATCCTCTAACTAAGACCATCCTAGTGTAGTGGAATTCTGACATAAAATATTAGGACTCAAGGCAGATTTTTTCTCCTCCTCTCTCTCTCTTTCTCATCCTCCTCCTCTCTTTCTTTCTCCTGCTCCTCCTCCTCCCTCCTCCTCCTCTCCTCCTCCTCCTCTTCTCCCTTCCTTCCCTAGTTTACTGCTGAAGTTTCTGGCATAAAGGATCAAGTCGTATGTACTCAGTTTATAAAGGTATTGACACGTTTTACTGTGAGATGAAAAGGATGAGAATATTTTAAGTAGATCTTCTTTTGTTGTGATTTTTTTGTGGTTCTGGTTAATTCGTTTATGATTTATACCTCTCTCTCTGATCAGCCACCACCAGCCTCTCCACCACCACCCAGGCCCTTATATACACCCGTCTCGTGCCTCTAAACTGCACACATGATATACACAGACCTTCATAATATATATTTTGTTTTCCTGTATCATTTTTCGGCTGTGTTCTCATCCTCTTGTGTTTATGGAGATCTGCCTTGTTTGTGTGTGTGTGTGTGTGTGTGTGTGTGTGTGAATAATGTGGTCAGTGTTTGACTTCTGTTCCCATCATCACTTTTCTGGTCTATATCATTTTTGTGGAACTTTCAAATATATTTTTCTTAGTTTTTAAGGATAAATGAAATATTCTAGATAGGAAAATGGCCTGTTAAACAACATTACAAACTCTTGCTACTAGGATAGATATGACTGTGTGTGTGTGTGTGTGTGTGTGTGTGTGTGTGTGTGTGGTGAGGAAAAGACCCTATATATATAAAGAATCACCACTAAAATTCCTCGGTTGTTGCATTATAACTATAAACAACAGCTAATACTCTTTAAACATAAAAAATAATAACCTAATTACAACACCTCATATAATTTACAACAACATGTGAAAAAAAACAACAAATCGTAAAACACTTCATTATAATCATATAAACATAAATACAATAATACGATTTTTTTCTACATGTTTTTCTTTTTTTTGACAATGGTGTTTTCAGAGGTAAGAATCCGTTCGTTAGTAATTGATGGTGAAATTGAAAACGCAGGGCACTGTTCTCTGGTTCATATTGCATTGAAAGGATGTTGGTGTAAGTTTTAAGTAGGTATATATGGGGAATTAACAGGTAATGAGGCAGATGATTTAGTTAGATTACAGGTGATTGGACTATTAACCCACACACACACACACACACACACACACACACACACACACACACACACACACATACACACACACATTAACAGGTAAGGTGAACACAGGTAGTGGAGACAATAACACCAGCACCACCATTCATCAACATGTAAACTATGTGAAAAAAAATATGTACCATTATTTCATGAAACAAAATAAACTATGAAAAAAAAAAATATTCTGATAATTATTCATCCAGTGAAGTGAATATTCCAGCTCTTTCATGCGAATACTGACTATACCCACCCACACCCACCTACCCACACACACAGGTTGATGCTCATTCGTTGGGCATATTTTTTTTAATCTGGTAACAGTGAGAATATCCAATTACAAAATGCACCAATATAAACACACTAAAAAAATAATAATAATAATAATTTCACAATATGATTTTACCCATCACTTGCTATTATCAATGGGAGACTGAATCTGAATGCAGTTAATTTGTTTTTTCTGGTTAGGTCTAATATCAATAATGTTTTTTGTTTTCGTTTTAATTGAGAATGGAGACGTATTGAGTTGATATTACGTTATTTATTATATTAAGTTAATTAGTTGTGTAATGCATTTTGGTTCGGTGTTATTGTATTATTGGTTAAAGGTATGACGTGTTGGTAATTAGTAAATTAAATTATATAGGTGACGACAGGTGAGGTCCTGTAATGAAATAATCAGAGGTGTGTGTGTGTGTGTGTGTGTGTGTGTGTGTGTGTGTGTATGAAATTAAAAAAAAAAAAAAAGGTGAAAAATTATTATTATTATTTTTTATTCATGTTAAGTAGAATAATATATAGATAATCAGTGTATGTTTGTTTACACACACACACACACACACACACACACACACACACACACACACACACACACACACACACACACACCCTTGATAACATAAGATTCTCTCACTACCTTCACCATTATCGACAACGACATTACATGTAGCAAACCCATTACTTCGCCACTGTATAAAGGACACCCGTGTTAAGTGACCACCTTAAGTGAGCACAGTGTTAAGTGAGCACAGTGTTAAGTGAGCACCGTAAGTGAGCACAGTGTTAGTGATAAGTGACCACCGTGTTAAGTGACCACCGTGTTATGTGACCACCGTGTTAAGTGAGTACCGTGTTAAGTGACAGTGTTAAGTGACCACCGTGTTAAGTGACCACCGTGTTATGTACAGTTTTAAGTGACCACCGTGTTAAGTGACCACCGTGATGACCACCGTGTTAAGTGACCTGTTAAGTTAAGTGACCACCGTGTTAAGAACGACCGTATCAAGCATCGTGTTAAATGACCACCGTGTTAAGTGACCACCGGGTTAAGTGTTAAAGTGACCGTGTTAAGTGAGCACAGTGTTAAGTGAGCCGTGTTAAGTGAGCACAGTGTTAAGTGAGCACAGTGTTAGAAGTTAAGTGAGCACAGTGTTAAGTGAGCATATTATATTGAGACTCTACCTTAGCCAGACACCCTCAGAGACAGAAGAAGAGAAGAAGAAGAAGAAGAAGAAGAAGAAGAAGAAGAAAGAAAGACGAAGAAAAAGAGAAAAGAAGAAGATGAAGAAGAAGAAAGAAAAAAGACGAAGAAGAAGAAGAAGAAGAGAAGAAGAAGAAGAAGAAGAAGAAGAAGAAGAAGAGAAGAAGATGAAGAAGAAGAGAAGAAGAAGAAGAAGACACATTCTTAGTAAACTCACCTCCTAAACACATACGAAAAACATTCCAATTTTTTTTTTTTTTTTCCACATAATAACCGCGCTTTACCTTTTAAATTGAATGACATTTTACTAGTAAAAACACAAAACACATTTGATTAGTTTTCGTTGATTGGATGTTCGGTCCTGCTTATCAAAACTTACTTCATTTGTTTATTTTGCTTGATTGGATGTATTTACGTATTCCGTTTTTTGTTTTAATATATTCCTGCTATATTGGATCTATTTATCCCTGGTTTTGGGGTAATATTATATAATTTTCTATATAATATATCCAAGGTATATCTTATTTACGTCTTGGTTGACTATATTATATGTAATATAAGGTATATAATGCATCATTTATATGTAATTCTTATTCTGGGTTTGATTGTATTGGTATATTAAATAAATCGGGTTTAATTCAATATACAGACATACAGACAGACATAACCTTGTCTTCTTCAATAAATATATTAACAAAGTCCAAACATCAATATATAACATACTAGTATATCGCAGAGTATATTTATATAACGAATACCATATATCCTGGTTGGGTCTTCGTCAGCTAGTATGGCTGTCATCTGGTGTAACTGTCAGCTGGTGTGACTGTCAGTCTGGTGAAGGTGTGGCTGATGACTCGACGCTTCATGGGACAGTAGAGGATTAACTTTGATGGAGTGTTTATGCCTGATCCGACGTGTCATCTTCGCTGTGAATCAATTTAGTAATGCCTAGTAAAAATGTATCAGTTAATCTATGATATTATTACACACACACGCACACGCACACACACACACACACACACACACACACACACACACACACACACACACACAGACACACACAGTGAAGATGTATTCTAATTACAAGCTACCTTGTAGACATTCCTGCATTTTTAATAATTCGAAACAAGTTCATATGAAGGGTTAAGTTTTATTATTTATTATTAGTTAACCATCATCAAAGTCGTGTGTTTGTTTTTGTTTTGTTTCAGCGACTATAAAGAGAATTTCGAGAATAGAAATGAGATATATGTACAAAAATAATCATGTTTTATAAAGATACAGTGACCTTAAGAGATATAGTGACCTTTACGAAGATACAGTGATCTTGTAGAGATACAGTGACCTTTACAAAGATACAGTGACCTTTATAGAGATGCAGTGACTTTTACAAAGATACAGTGACCTCTAGAGATACAGTGATTTTAAAAGAGATACGGTGACCAGAAGACTCCACCACCCACTATATATAAACACCACAGGACGCAACACTACACCTCTGGTTCGCCTCTACTGTACTTGTCTTTATCTTATTCCATTGTCTCCATCATTCCTTAACTGTAGGTAATGATGATGTAGGTGACCCCCAGGCATCTCACGTCCTATGGGAGGCCCTATCGACTTCCTACGATAGTTCGGCTTCATGCCCTGACCAGTCACCTGGGCCCCTTGGACACGTTGACTCAGGCATTGTGTCCTTAGTGGCCTAGATCTCCTGCTGGTTGGATTCATGCCCATGCCCTAAAGAGGACCTAGTGACGTTTTTGTTGGGTAGCTCAGATCTCACGCTCTTGGGAAGGTCTTAAGCCATCTTCAGCGGCAGGCTAGTGATGGTGAGGAGAAGGGAAGCGAGGAGTAAGAGGTGGACGGCCCAGCACGGGCTTGAGGTGGGTGGTTCCGTCAGTAGTTGAGTGTTGCATCGCTGCCGAGCTCTCTCCTGTAGGGGGACATGAGACGTCTCTATGATGTTGAAGTAGTGGTCTATATCTACAGGGCTACATGAGATAGACAGATAGACAGATAGATGGACAGATAGACAGACCTCACCGTCCAACACGTGCACCCTGACGGAGGCGGTGATGGTCTCGGCGCTGCACGTATAGTTGCCGGTGTCGGTGACGACGGCGGGGGCGATGTAGCCAAGAGCTGAGTCCTGACCCCATCAGTGACGTGTCCACCTGTAGGGGAGACAGGGAGAGTACAGTGTTCACCCTGTAGGGAGACAGGGAGAGTACAGTGTCCACCTAGGGAGACAGGGAGAGTACAGTGTCCAACCTAGGGGAGACAGGGAGAGTACAGTGTCCACCCCAGGGAGACAGGGAGAGTACAGGAGGTAAAGAGACCGCATGTCCTCATTATCTCCCCACACAACATTCCCGCATCACCAGGAAAAAAGGAAATATTATTGTTAGTTTCATCACGTGCGGCTCACGAATCCGTTCCATATATCACCAGGTAAAAATAGGGAGCCGACCCTGATACATTTAACCATTGCCTATTACAGATTATCGTATCAGTATATTTCACCTGTGGATGATACGTAGTGATGATGAATTAGTCCTGTCACAGCTGCATACGTGTGTGTGTGTGTGTGTGTGTGTGTGTGTAGGTGTATATGTATGTGGCTGGTGTACTTGTGTATACTCTAACTTGTGAAATAATATTGAATTTAGTGACGTAATTTTGGTTGTATGTATGTATATGTATGTATGTATGTATGCATGTATGTATGTTTTATTTTTGTTATTGTTAGTCCTGTAATTGATGGTATGTGTGCGTATATATATAATACATGTATAAACAAATGCGTTTATACTTATAATGGTACACACACACACACACACACGCACACACACACACACACACACCCACACACACACACACACACACCATCCCAAACATTATCACACCTACCAACCCAACCTTAACCTAACCTAACCTAACCTAACCTAACCTAACCACCTAACCTAACTTTATCACATATATTGCGGGATTTTCCTCAACACCGAATTATATTTTAATTTTTTTTATTTTTTTCTTCACTTTTTGACTGGTTTGGAAAGAGATGACTAAGGGGGAGGTGAGGGAAGGGGGAGAAAGGGGAGGGGCAGGAGGGTGAGCAGGTGAAAGAGAGGGAGAGAGAGGTGGAAGAGGGTAGAACGGAGGAAGGATGAGAGAGAGAGGGGGAAGTAGGAGAAGAGACGGAGGGAGGGAGGAGAGAGGGAGGTGAAGACGGTGGTTATGAGAGGTAGGAGTGTGGCATGGAGGGAGGGAATGAGGGACAGAACGAGAGGGAGGAAGTAATAAATGAGGGAAGGAGAAGGAAAAAGAAGGGTGGGAGGAGAGAAAGGAGGATGGGAAGGTACATGTCCTGGAGTGCAATCGACTGGTTGGCGGGAGAGAGAGAGAGAGAGAGAGAGAGAGAGAGAGAGAGAGAGAGAGAGAGAGAGAGAGAGAGAGAGAGAGAGAGAGAGAGAGGGGGGGGGTAAGGAGGGGTGAGGGGGGCAAATTAGGGGGAAAGAGATGAAAGGGAAATCCCACATACATAGATTCATACATATATTCATTCATTAATACATATATATACAAACATACAGTATAGATATATATGTATATGGAAATATCTTTTTTACCCATCAAAGGCAATAGAAAGACAGATAGAGAGAGACAGACAGACAGACAGAGAGACAGACAGACAGACAGTGAGAGACAGACAGAAAATGAGGTGAACAAAACTAAAAGAATCATAAATAAAGGAAATAAGATAAACATAAAGAATAATAAAAATATCACAAAAGTTGTTTATTAATTATCATTTATACAGGTAATAGAGGTATAATTAGTGTCCAGGTATCACTATACTTTATCTATAACTATTATCCTTACGTAAATAACCTTAAATACGTAAATTTAACTCACGCTGCAGGTAAACGGAAGAGTATTAACTTTGAAATGATGTTAAATTTGCACACACACACACACACACACACACACACACACACACAAACACACACACACACACACACACACACACACACAACACACACACACACACACACACAGAACAGGTAAAGTTAACATTCCATTACCATACCTTAACTTCATCTCTCCACCATAAACGCATTAACTTAACCCTAAACAATGTTAAATGTATCCCTGAGGGTATAACCACTCTTGTATATTAAAACATCCTCATAATATACCAAGTTAACTCTTATTAACATGACTTAACCTCTATTTAACAAACATATTAACATAATCTCTTTAGCAAGTAGATTAACCTAACCCATAACACTGTATTAAATGTTAGTTTATATACCAAATTAACACACCCACGTTAAAATTAACTCTCATATATTTTCCTTCAAACACCATACAAGCATTATTTACAACACATCAAACAACAACAAAAACAACAACAACAACAACGAAAACAACAACAACATTTCTGACTCGGCACAAAACAGAAACTCCTGCGTTGTAAATAACTTTTTCATCAATCATTACCACACAACCTAAATTGTTCCATCACAAGACACGATCGAAATCAGAGGCAAAAGACCTCTCTCTCACACACATAAACTGCTCAATTCTCTCAACCTCTGGAGCCAACATTACTGCTTATAACTGGTGGCGACAAGAGGAGGTCAGACGGTTCTGCTTTCTAATTATGCAAATGACATGCAAATGAAAAATCAATAAACGGGAGAAACGGACGTCAAAGGAGGAATAGCTTGGTGAACCTTGAGTACGATAACTTGACCTCTTGAGTATAATGATAACCGTTTGACTGAATCCCTTGAGTACGATAACTTGACCTGCTTTGAGTATAATGATAACCGTTTGACTGAATCCCTTTGAGTACGATAACTTGACCTCTTGAAGATAATGATAACCGTTTGACTGAATCCTTTTAGTACGATAACTTGACCCTTGAAGATAATGATAACCGTTTGACTGAATCCCTTGAGTACGATAACTTGACTTCTTTGAGTATAATGATAACCGTTTGACTGAATCCCTTGAGTACGATAACTTGACCTCTTGAAGATAATGATAACCGTTTGACTGAATCCCTTGAGTACGATAACTTGACCTTCTTGAGTATAATGATAATAACCTTGAAGAGAGAAAGATAACTTAACCTCTTGAATATATTAAAGAGTTAACCCTTTTCAGCACGATGACCTAAGATAAACTTTTATATACACCATTAAAACAATACCATCAATGACCCATGTTAATCATACAACTCAGAATTAATGTATTGAATAAATCTATCAAAATACACACGAAATATACTAAATATAGAGAGATGTTATGGTATATACATTTAGCTGCTGCCACACGTCTTAAATCACCTCTGATTTGTGTTATGGGGCTAAGGTGTCTGGTTAGGTGTATTAATGTTCCTATGTTCCCCCTCCCTCCTGCAGCCCCCCGTCATCCTGCTCTCGCCCTCCTCCCTCCTCCTCCTCCTCCCCAACACCTGACATTCTTACCTGTTAGGTTGTTGGGTAGTAGGTGAGAGGGCGGCCGTTTACCAGTGCATTGGTTGGGTGGGGGAGATAGGATCGTAGTGTGGTGGGTTAGTGGAGTGGCGGGATACTTACCTGATGCCTCTCGGGCTGGGTGATGAGTGGGCGGCCGTCCTGACCAGCGCACTGCGGGTGGGGTGGGCGGGAGGACCACACACTGAAGACCTACTGTGGAGTCCTCTCGGTAGAAAGCCTGGTCACCGCCGCCCTCTAGGGCTGAACCTCGATATCCGGAACTGTGGGAGAGAGATACTGTGGGAGAGAGATACTGTGGGGGAGAGGTACTGTGGAGAGTGAAACTGTGGGGGAGATACGTGGAGCGTGGTACTGTTGGAGAGAGAGAGAGAGAGAGAGAGAGGAGAGAGAGAGAGAGAGAGAGAGAGAGAGAGAGAACGTTCATTAAAAACATCAAGACTGGACGAGAGAGAGACAGGGAGAGACTCAGATCAAAGAGATAGGATAATAATTTATTCTCATCATCTTCACAGAGTCAAATCATTCTGTTCTGTCTTCCTCAGTGGTCGTATATATTTCATTTCCCCTTCCCCACTCTTTCTCTCCCTCCTCTCTTCCTCTCTCACTCCCTCCTCCTTCTTCTCTATCGCCTTCTTCCCTCCCTCTCACTTTTCCTCCCTCCTTCCTCTCATCTTCATCCCTCCCTTTGTCCTTTCTTCCCCCTCCCTCCTGTTCTTCCCTCCCTCCTTTCTTCCTCCCTCCCTACCCCATTTCAGTATGATTACTTTGCTATGTGGAGAGTAGGAGGAGAGGAAGAGTAGAAGAGGAAGGAGTAGAGGAGGAGGAGTAGAAGGAGTAGAAGGAGAGGGAGGAGTAGAAGGAGTAGGAGGAGTAGAAGGAGTAGGAGGAGAGAAGAGGAGACAAAGATGCATGAGAGGGGGATGGGAGTGATAGCTCTAGAGGCGGAGAAAGGTAGTATAGCCTGAAGGCGGAGGTGTTGGTCTGTAGTGGAGGAAGAGGAGGGTCTGAGATGAATTAATGTGGGAGGAGACGACAATGGGTGTGGTTGTGGAATAGAATAGCCTGGGAGGGTAGACCTGGGGATGGAATAGTCAGGTGTGTGTTTCCTTAGGACTAATGTTATGGGGAAACTAATCCATTAAATGAGTCAAATTCAAGTCATCAATCATAGTGACAGGTCGACGTATCCCTACATTAATAAAATATCAATTCCAATTTCATATTACCTGATTACCATTCTAAATCACTAATTGGTTCATCCTATTTCGTATGTAATGTACTTTCTTGTGATTGAATTATTTTCCTATTTCCAGTTATTATATTATTTGTGGTGTGTGTGTGTGTGTGTGTGTGTGTGTGTGTGTGTGTGTGTGTGTGTGTGTGTGTGTGTGTCTCTCTTTTCGTTCATGATATGGAATAATTCAACCAAGACTGAAAATCATGGCGGAAATTTAGGAAAATATTTACCAACATAAAGAAATAGATGAAGCTATAACATTTAATATACAATGTTTTCAGAGTGACATGAGAGTTACAGTTACATACAAGTGTTACGATAATATAGGAGTTACAGTTTGTCCACTGTAACATAGGTGTTTGTATTTTAGCCACAGTGTTTTCATGAGCGCAAGTTGACAAACACAGTCATAGCGTAATTTTGTGGTAATGTTTGTTGTCATAGTTCGCGGTGCAAGACGAGTGGGTGCTGATGTGATGCTGGTGCCGGGCATTTGGTGAAGTGACGTACGATTATAAAGCGTGGATACAACCCAGCTTGTAAAAAAGAATTCTATCTCTTCATAAATATTCATTGTTGATGACTAGTGTAGTTTGTGACCTAGTTAAGCGCTTAAAGACCTCAATTGTTGAAGTGTGGTAGTAATAATATAGCAAAAGGTGAGATCGTAATTGGCCGATATCCAGGTGAGTATACGAGTATAAGTCACACCACAAGAACTCTATAAACAAACAATCAGGGACTCTATAAACACATCAGGGACTCTATAAACACAAAACAATCAGGGACTCCTATAAACAAATCAGGGACTCTATAAACACAAACAATCAGACTCTATAAACAAAAACAATCAGGACTCTATAAACACAAGCCTGGGTACAATACATGCCCAGTACATGAAGTTCTCTTGTCACCTCAAAAGCTCTACTACAAGAAGGTGATGGTTGCACTGTCCCATTGCATGACTTTAACGATAAAACTCTCATGCACTACTGCTTTCACATAACACTATTACTGTACTGAATGCCATTACAAAACTATTACAAAAAGAGGTTTCATCTTAAGTAGGTCACGCAGAGTGGCTATCCTATTAATACTGTGTCGTAATGTGGTCGTTAGAGTATACGGTATTTCAAGTGGATATTCACTGTATGTCATATTCAAATGGCCCCTGACAGGTTATTAGCAGTATTACACCTGGTCATTGCCTGTATCTTCATGACCCATTATAGCATGACTGAAATTACTAAGCATTAATTATGAAGATCATTGTGGTGTCGTCCCTAGTATAAGGTATTAGTAGTCATGTTCTCTGTTGTCAATGTAAGTTTATCGTCTTCGTTATAATGAGGTTTGACGGAACCCGCTATAAGAAATTTCTTTACCGACCGAGTGATGAATTTTACCGACCGAGTTATGATGAATCTTTATACCGACCGAGTTATAATGAATCTTTTACCACCGAGTTATGATGAATCTTTTACCGACCGAGTTATGATAATTTCAACCGAGTTATGATGAATCTTTATACCGACCGAGCAGTAATGAACTTTTACCGACCGAGTTATGATGAATCTTTACCGACCGAGTATGAATCTACCGACCGAGTTATGATGAATCTTTTATACCGACCGAGTTATGATGAATCTTTTACCGACCGAGTTATGATGAATCTTTTACCGACCGAGTTATGATGAATTTTTACCGACCGAGTTATGATGAATCTATACCGACCGAGTTATGATGAATTTTACCGACAGTAGATAACTTTAATCGAAGTTTATGAACTTTTACCGACCGAGTTATGATGAATCTTTTATACCGACCTTGTGATAATCTTTTGTACCGACCGAGTATTGAATCTTTTACCGACCGAGTTATGATGAATCACCGACCGAGTTATGATGAATCTTTTATACCGACCGAGTTATGATGAATTTTATACCGACCGAGTTATGATAACTTTTACCGACCGAATTATGATGAATTTTATACCGACCCCATTATAAGGAGATACATTAATCCACATATGAGAGTTATCTTTTTATTTTCCACCTATTCCTTCATTTATCTTTCCATTTGTTTCCTATAATGATGAGTCAGCGGTTAATTTATAGGTCTAAACGTGTTAAAACTCAACAGGAAACAAAGAAGCGATAATAAACACGGTGGTAATTTTAGTAATATTTGATAAATACAAACAATCATATGTTGGTTGTCTGATGGCGTTGAATCGTGTGAAATAGTAAATGTATCTACAAGGACCTATCACCAATCTCTGACCTTAATTGAAGACTATAAACGAGCCAATTTACGTCTTTAACTCTAATAGTTAACTCGAAACACGATCGTCTAGGTAACGTAAGGGTGAATTTTGTTTATTGTACGAGTTTTGGAAGATAATCAGTCAATTAAGTTCTATTGTATTATGGATTATCTTGTTATTTAGGGATATATTGTTGATATTATTGTTACTGTTACATAAAACTATTGTATGAAGGGGTGAGGTGAGGTTAGGTTAGGGTAGGATAGATTAGAGAGTATGGAGACTTGTAGATGTTGATGGGGAAAGGGAGGAGAAAGGGGTGGAGAAGAGGGAGATAAGTGGAAGTGCACCAAGGGAAGTGGAAGAGGTGGCGAGAGAGAGAGAGAGAGAGAATGAGGGTAGAGAGTGAAAGTGTAACTAGGGGAAAGTGAAACAAAAGTGGCAAAGAGAGAGAGAGAGAGAGAGAGAGAGAGAGAGAGAAAAGAGTGGAGGTGTCGCCTCGTTGTCTACAAAATATACCTCATGGTTCAGTCTCTTGTTACCGGTACATTAGACACAGTATGTCACCTGCATCGACCGAGAAGGTGGAGTCACAGGTGGGTGATGTTTATACCTAAAATACACTGGTGGAGTTTGTTTACGATGCTTTTAATCTCTCTCTCTCTTTTTTTCCTCTTTTCTTATTTATAAAATTTTAAGAAAGTCTATTTAAGGACAATGAAAATACAACAGGGAAATTCTCAACCTCTTATTGGTAAAAGGTTTGGTTAGGTTAGGTTAGGTTAGGTTAGGTTAGTTAGAAGGTTAGGTTAGGTTAGTGTATTAACATATTGCAATTTGTTACTATTCCATTTATTCAACCATAAATATAAAACTAATTCCGACAAAGTGAAATTTCTCCTTTGTTACACTTTTTTTTATTATTTAACAACAGCAAAAAGTCTAATAGGAAATTATGATAAAATACTTGACTTTATAAACATGTATAAATACCTATAGAGATTAATGTATTCACGTCGTTTATTGAAGGTAAAATAAGTTAGGAATTTGGTCTTTATTTATTTCGAGTTTATTAAAATATAAGAGTCAACATAAAGTTCTAATTTATTTTTTAAGATAAGCCTCAGTCTATGTGTGTGTGTGTGTGTGTGTGTGTGTGTGTCTGTTTGTGTGCGTCTGTTTGTGTAATAATAATAATAATAATAATAATAATTAACGGTTTATTGAAAGAGCTTGGCAGCCAGAAGGCTGAAAATATACAGTTACATATTTGGGGAATGTGTTACGAATTACAAATAATATACAAGTGACATAAGTGACACAAATAAGACATATAGTAACTTAGATGGGGATCAGCTCAAAATACAGTTCATTTCAACATAGTGACATGTAGGGAGCAGTGTTTACTGGGAGTGAATACACTGATTTATTACATGTTATTGATAATTTTTACAATGGTTGGGACTGGGCTGTTCTTATAGCGATCAGTTCGTGCACGTATGGGCTGGATGTGTGTGTGTGTGTCTGTGTCTGCGTGTGTGTGATTTTAAAACCCAATTTATTTTATACAGTCACGTTCTAGCACTAAAATTATAATTAGTTATCTTTAAATTTATTCTATTAAAGAACCTAAAAATTACTAAAAATAAAACAAAAAATAAAATCTCCTCTTGGTAGTTAGATCACGTCTTAGCGCCATTATAGTTCGTTTCAGGTGTCGTGATATTGCCGCTATGTATCTTGTTAGACAATATTTTGGACACATACACAAAACACTCTTATGCAGACACGCTAACACACCGAACTCTATATAAATAATACCATAAGTCCAGTTGGCCTTTGTGTGTGGTGGTGGTGGTAGTGAAAAGTCCAACCTGGTGGTGGTGGTTGTGAAAAGTCAAATTGTGTGGTGGTGGTGGTGAAAAGTCCAATCTGGTGGTGGTGGTAGTGAAAGTCAATTGGGGTGGTGGTGGTGGGTGGTGGTGGTGAAAAGTCCAATCTGGTGGTGGTGGTAGTGAAAAGTCAAATTGGGTGGTGGTGGTGGTGGTGGTGAAAGTCCAATTGGTGGTGGTGGTTGTGAAAGTCCAATTCTGGTGGTGGTGGTAGTGAAAAGTCAAATTGGGGTGGTGGTGGTGGTGGTGGTGAAAAGTCCAATTCTGGTGGTGGTAGTGAAAACAAATGGTGGTGGTGGTAGAAAATCCAATCTGGTGGTGGTGGTGGTGGTGATGGTGGTGAAAAGTCCAATTTGATGGTGGTGGTTGTGAAAGTCCAATTTGGTGGTGATGGTGGTGAAAAGTCCAATTGTGGTGGTGGTGGTAAAAAGTCCAATTGTGGTGGTGATGGTAAAAAGTCCAATTCTGGTGGTGGTGGTGAAATGTCCAATTGTGGTGGTGGTGGTGAAATGTCCAATTGTGGTGCTGGTGGTGGTGGTAAAAGTCCAATTGTAGTGGTAGTGGTTGTGAAAGTCCATAGTGGTGGTAGTGGTTGTGAAAAGTCCAATTGTGGTGGTAGTGGTTGTGTAAAGTCCAATTGTGGTGGTAGTGGTTGTGAAAGTCCAATTGTGGTGGTAGTGGTTGTGAAAAGTCCAATTTGGTGGTAGTGGTGAAAAGTCCAACTGGTTTTGCGGTGTTAGTCGTCAAAAGTCCACTTGGTATTTGTCGCGCCAAGTAAACAAAGTCCAACAGGTATTTTTATGTGGCATTAATCTCAAACTATTTGTCCTGGATCCAGAAACACCAGAAACTTCCTGAGTTTATCGTATCCAGATAAACAAAATCGTAAGTCGTATTATTTTTACCTTTTCGTCCTGTCTTCTACCACCTCCTCCCTTGTCCCTTCTTCCACCTCCTCCTCCCTGTCCCTCCTTCCACCTCCACCTCCTCCTCCCTTTGTCCCTCCTTCCACCTCCTCCTCCTTTCGTCCCTTCTTCCACCTCCTCCTCCCTTTTCGTCCCTTCTTCCACCTCCTCCTCCCTTTCTTTCGTCCTCCTTCCACCTCCTCCTCCCTTCTCGTCCCACCTTCCACCTCCTCCCTTCTGCCTCCTTCCACCTCTTCCTCCTTCTGTCTCTCCCACCTCCTCCCTTCTCGTCCCTCCTTCCACCTCCTCCTCCCCGTCCCTCTCCTAGAGTTTAGAGTAAAGAAGGATAGAGAAGGCTAAGTAAACACTGATAGGAAAATGGAGAAAGAGATTGTGTATCTAAGAAGGAATGGAAAAGAATGGATAAAGATGTGGGAATGAAGAGATGGGGATGTAAATGAATAGAAAAAGATGAAATTTACCATGTGTGGGTTATTAAGATTCCGGCCGGAGAGACAATGAGAGACAGTGAGAGACAGTGAGAGAGTAGTGAGAGATAGTAGAGACAGTGAGAGACAGTGAGAGACACCCACCATGAGACACTGAGGTACCTCTCAGGATCTGGGGCGGATGAGTGACTATCTGACACTCGTAAGGCGCTTCGTCTCTCTTCTCTACGTCACGGATCTGCAGCTTCCAGTTGTCCGGTACTCGAAGCTGGAGAGTACCTGTGGGTAGGGTACAGTGGTCAGTGTGTACCTGTGGGTAGGGCAGTGGTCAGTGTGTGCCTGTGGGTAGGGTACAGTGGTCAGTGTGTACTTGTGGGTAGGGTACAGTGGTCAGTGTGTACCTGTGGGTAGGGTACAGTGGTCAGTGTGTACCTGTGGGTAGGGTACAGTGGTCAGTGTGTGTACCTGTGGGTAGGTACAGTGGTTAGTGTGTACCTGTGGGCATGGAACAGTGGTCAGTAAGTACCTGTGGGTAGGGTACAGTGGTCAGTGTGTACCTGTGGGGGGTACAGTGGTCAGTGAGTACCTGTGGGCATGGTACAGTGGTCAGTGTGGACCTGTGGGCATGGTACAGTGGTCAGTGTGTACCTGTGGGCATGGTACAGTGGTCAGTGTGTACCTGTGGGTGGTGCAGTGGTCAGTGGTACCTGTGGGCATAGTGCAGTGGTCAGTGTGTACCTGTGGGCATGGTACAGTGGTCAGTGTGTACCTGTGGGCATGGTACAGTGGTCAGTGTGTGTACCTGTGGGTAGGGTACAGTGGTCAGTGTGTACCTGTGGGCATGGTACAGTGGTCAGTGTGTACCTGTGGGCATGGTACAGTGGTCAGTGTGTCACCTTGGGCATGGTACAGTGGTCAGTGAGTACCTGTGGGTAGGGTACAGTGGTCAGTGAGTACCTGTGGGCATGGTACAGTGGTCAGTGTGTGTACCTGTGGGCATGGTACAGTGGTCAGTGTGTACCTGTGGGCATGGTACAGTGGTCAGTGTGTACCTGTGGGTACAGTGGTCAGTGTGTGCCTGTGGGCATGGTCTGTTGTCAGTGTGTACCTGTGGGCGCAGTGGTCAGTGTGTGCCTGTGGGCATGGTACAGTGGTCAGTGGTACCTGTGGGTAGGGTACAGTGGTCAGTGGTACCTGTGGGCATGGTACAGTGGTCAGTGTGTACCTGTGGGCATGGTACAGTGGTCAGTGTGTACCTGTGGGCATGGTACAGTGGTCAGTGTGTACCTGTGGGTGGGTACAGTGGTCAGTGAGTACCTGTGGGTAGGGTACAGTGGTCAGTATGTACCTGTGGGGTAGGGTACAGTGGTCAGTGTGTACCTGTGGGTAGGGTACAGTGGTCAGTGTGTGCCTGTGGGTGGGGTACAGTGGTCAGTGGTACCTGTGGATGGGGTGCAGTGGTCAGTGTGTGCCTGTGGGTGGGGGTACAGTGGTCAGTGGTACCTGTGGATGGGTACAGTGGTCAGTGTGTACCTGTGGGTAGGGCACAGTGGTCAGTGTGTGACCTGTGGGTAGGGTACAGTGGTCAGTGTGTACCTGTGGGTAGGGTACAGTGGTCAGTATGTACCTGTGGGTAGGGTACAGTGGTCAGTGTGTACCTGTGGGTAGGGTACAGTGGTCAGTGTGTACCTGTGGGTGGGGTACAGTGGTCAGTGGTACCTGTGGATGGGGTGCAGTGGTCAGTGTGTACCTGTGGGTAGGGTACAGTGGTCAGTGTGTAACTGTGGGTGGGGTGCAGTGGTCAGTGTGTACCTGTGGGTGGGGTACAGTGGTCAGTGTGTGCCTGTGGGTGAGGTGCAGTGGTCAGTGTACCTGTGGGTGGGGTACAGTGGTCAGTGTGTACCTGTGGGTGGGTACAGTTGTTATATTGCAGTCATTAATATAGCATTTCTGTATACACACACACACACACACACACACACACATATATATATATATATATATGTATGTGTGTGTGTGTGTGTGTGTGTGTGTGTGTAAAATAGATAGACAGGTACAGTCACTCACACACACGCCCGTGGTTATGTTGACACTCACAATCACACAGTTCAACATCAACATGCAACAGAACCATTGCAATCTCGCTGCCACACAACACCCATGATGCAGAGCCACTACCCAACACATATATTCCTGGGTAGAAAATTGAGAAACAGAATAGAGGAACTGTAGGAAAACAAAACCAGAGAATAAACCTTTGGCTGGACTTCTCATTTATCCAGGCTACTCAATCGAGCTATTTTACTCAAGTTCACCCTGGAGACTATATATATATTCCTCCTATACTGTATACACGTTCACAGATAAAAACCAACCGATTCGAACCCCTACGTTATATGTTCAGACTGATATGAGACAAGTCGACCATCAGGTAATAAAACCCACTTCATGATGTATTTCACTGTACACAAGATCAGAGCACAGCAGCAAGAGCCGATGTGTTACAGTAACCTTTAGTATTAAAACTGCGGGGCTCACCACTGGCCCAGTAGACACAGACAGGAAAAAACAATTATGAGGTTAAAACGGAAATGACATCTTGAAAACATTTTGTCTCCATGAAATGAATAAATCATATAGTTTTTATCTTATCATACATACAAAACATACATACATACATATACATACATACATACATGCATACATACAGTACATAAACAGGCAGGCAGATAGATAAATAATGAAACGTATCTAAAAAAAATCTCACACGCAAATTCATTCTCCAGTCAGTCAGTCGGACATGACATGAGCTAATTAATACATTCAGAAAGCTTAATGTATATCAAATAAAATGATAGCGTTGCCATTAAGTCTTAGCTTTTATCAAACGACTAAATCTTTTTTCTTCATAAATTACAAAATAACTACGATAATATGTCTTAGCATTGCTTAATAATATATTTTAAAATACTTTTAAAAATGAGGATGCAAATATAATCTTTTTTTTTTCAGTTTAGGGTAAAAATGTAGTTAGAATTTCCTAAAATCCTGAAACATAAAAAATATGTTTCTATAGTAGATGTTTAAGATAATAATTACTTATCAAAATATTCCCATCGCTATAATTTAGGAAAGAGAATATTTTCTTTTCCTTGACAGATATTAAAAGAAAATATTCCTTTGTTCGTAAAGGCTTTAGAAAATAATCACATTTCTGAACTCATGCCAGAGAGATTTTTCCTTTAACATAGGTTGTATAAAGCACAGGTACAGGCACAGGTACAGGTACAGGTACAGGTACAGATACACAGGTACAGGTACAGGTATAAAACACAGGTACAGGTTCAGGTATGCTCAGGTACAAGGTACAGTTATACAACACAGGTACAGGTACAGGTATAAAGCACAGGTACAGGTATAGAGCACAGGAGTCAATCGTCGGGTACTCTCTCCACCAGAACCTAATTAACCAGAAGAAAAACAGAACCAGAAAACACAATATAAAAACGAAAGTAATTTACAGGAAACGTCACAACAATCCACAAATGTTGGTTTACGAGTTATTGATTTGAATAATGACTTAATAAATAACTCTCACTATGAAGGTTGGGTTAACGAGAAGCTACTAGACGTTCAACACAACCTGAGACTCGTTGAAGATCATATCATCGTTTAAAACAGTTAACTTTGTGTGTGTGTGTGTGTGTGTGTGTGTGTGTGTTACAGTATCTGTGTACAGGAGACGTTAACAGTGTGTGTATATTGTATGACAAAGAGACAGATACAGAGAGAGAGAGAGAGAGAGAGAGAGAGAGAGAGAGAGAGAGAGAGAGAGAGAGAGAGAGAGAGAGAGAGAGAGCGAGCATAAGACTTCAAGGAAACAAAAGAAAATCACATTCCCCCCGCCATTACGTCACCTGGGTTGAAGGAGGAGGGAGGAGGAGGAGGTGGAAAAGGATGAACAGGTGGAAGGAGGAGGAGGAGGAAGGAGAGGAAGAGGAGGAGGAAAGGATGAACAGGTGCTAGGAGGAGGGAGGAGGAAGGAGCAGAGGAAGGAGCAGGAGGAAAAAGGATGAACAGGTGGGAAGAGGAGCAGGAGGAAGGAGCAGGAGGAAGGAGGAGGAGGAAAAAGGATGAACAGGTGCAAGGAGGAGGAGAGGAAGGAGCAGAGGAAGAGGGGAAAAGAGACAGGAGGAAGGGAAGAGGAGCAGGAGCAGGAAGGAGCAGGAGGAAGTAGGAAAGGCAGGAGGAAAAGCAGGAGGAAGGAAGAGGATCAGGAGGAAGGAAGAGGAGAGGAGGAAGGAAAAGGAGCAGGAGGAAGAGGAGAAGGAAGAGCAGGAGGAAGGAAGAAGAGCAGGAGGAAGGAGGAAGAGCAGGCGGAAGGAGGAAGAACAGAGGAGCAGGAAGGAGGAGGAGGAGGAAGGAGGAGGATGAACAGGAGGAAGGAGGAGAGAGGAGGCAGGAGGAAGGATAAGGAACAGGAGGAGGAGCAGGAAGAAGGCGGAGGAGGCGGCCGTACTACCAGTGTGTCTGTGTAAATCATGTAAATCAGATACAGCAAGAGTCTGAAGTTTAGTGTGTGTGTGTGTGTGTGTGTGTGTGTGTGTGTGTGTGTGTGTGTGTGTGTGTGTGTGTGTGTTAGAAGGGAGAAAACCTGCCTTGTTTCATATTAAGTTGGTCTACATTATTTTTCTAATGCTTCTATATATAAAATTTTATCTTGCTTTTCTATGTCTGTTTCTCTTGTTTATGAATAATCCTCCTACCACCCTCCCCTCCTCCCCCTCCTCCTCTCTCACCTCTCTCCCTCACTTCTCCTCTCCTCACTTCTCCTCTCCCTCACTTCTCCTCCCCTCACTTCTCCCTCCTCCCTCTCCCCTCACCCTCCTCCTCTTCTCACACCTGGTTAGAGCTAAACACTCGATTCCCTAACAACATTTATAAGGAACAGGAAGAATAAGAGGAACAAGGAGAGAACAAGAGAGAGAACAAAGAGAGAGAGAGAATACGATTAAAGAGAGGATCAATTTCTGTTTGTTTGTTTGTTTGTTTTTGTTTGGATTGTCAAATTAGTTAGGGGATGTTATTGTTGTTTTTGTTTTCGTTTTGTGATTTGTTGAGAGAAGATGGAATAAGAGACAGAGGAGATAAAGAAGGGTAAAATAAAGCAAGTGAATGAATGAATGAAGAAAGAAGACAGAATGTAAAACGTAAGTGAAAGAATGTGAAGGGAGAGAGAGAGAGAGAGAGAGAGAGAGAGAGATTAAATATAACAGTAAATAAAGAGACAGAGTGAAAGTAAGAAAAGATTAATAAGCGAAAAATGATTGAATAAAGGGAAAAAAATGTGTAGGAAGAAAGAAAAATGAGATTAAGAGGAGGAAAGAAATAGGAATTAATAAAGAGGAAATGGAAAAATGAAAGAGTAGAAGTATGAGAAGCGAATGAAAGAATAAATGAAAAAAAGACATAAAACGATGAAACTGAAGGGATCTCTCTCTCTCTCTCTCTCTCTCTCTCACACTTTATCATCCCCTCTCTCCCGTTCTCACCCCTTTTCTATCCTCCCCTCTTTCTCCCTCCATGACGTCATTTAACGCTGTGAACCTATTACAAATCATATCAGGGGGTGAGTTAGGTCATGTGACTCCCTTATATACTGCAGCCTCGCGTGTTGACCTCCGCGCGACCGAGCTTATACGTGTGGACACAAGGAGTGGAGTTAGTTGCCTATGATACTACTACTACTACTACTACTACTACTACTACTACTATTACTACTACTACTACTACTACTACTTTTTACGTGGCCTCCAGCCTCCCCAATAGCCACACCTTCGTCACCATTATATTACCTTAATATTAAATATCCTAATACATAAGTAGCTATCCTATCTGTGTCGAGTTAGTTGAGCCGCAGATCTATGCGGCATTCAGTGACTGTAGACTCAAAGTCAATATCTGCAACTGTTGTCGGCTTTGGGCCGATGATCTCGTTCCCCTGATTAAAACAATGCAGACCTAAGGAGAGAAGGACAGTCGACATCTCAATCAGGCTGCAATGTAGCTTCTGGGCTGCTGCTTCTTCTCAGGTAACTCCTCCGTCAGTCTGGCATAGAAGCATCTTGCACTTGGTCTCATCCACCAGAGGTTGAGAACACCAGAGGAGTAAGTTGCCCTGATCCACATTCTCTTCCCTTAGTCCCTGTTCTTGTTGTTCTCGTTCCTCTGTGTGCAGCATCGAGGCTAGGTAACAGTGACATCGGCCAGGGTCGATAATCTGATGTCGAAGAAGGCTCTCTGTCTCCGCGTCCAGAATCCTCGAGCACTGACGTCCACAAGGGCTTGTTGGATGTGTTTTTGGTCCTCTGATGTAAATTTTCACTTTACTATTACTACTACTACAAAACTACATTCGTGGTACATAAGTCAGAGT
>NW_024714815.1:0-7456 GCF_018991925.1 Homarus americanus
GTGTATCAGGGAGTGAAAGAGGAGTACCTAGGAGTGTCAGAGGTGTACCTGGGAGTGTCAGAGGTGTACCTGGGAGGACAGAGGAGTACCTAGGAGTGTCAGAGGTGTACCTGGAGTGTGAGGTGTACCTGGGGTGCGTCAGCGAGTGTACCTGGGAGGCTCAGAGGTGTGCCTGGGAGTGTCTGAGGTGCACCTGGGAGTGTCTGAGGTGTACCTGGGAGTGTCTGAGGTGTACCTGGGAGTGTCACTGAAGCACCAGGGAGTGTCACAGGAGTGCCCTGGGAGTGTAATGAGGTGTACCTGGGAGGCCAGAGGTACCTAGGAGTGTCCTGAGGTGTACCTGGGACTGTCAGAGGTGTACCTGGGAGTGTCTGAGCAGTATCTGGGAGTGTGGCGATCAGAACCTGGGAGTCGCAGGGGAGAACCAGGAGTGAAAGAGGTGTACCAGGAGTGTCTGAGGTGTCCTGGGAGGCCAGTGATGTACCAGGGAGTGTCAGAGGAATACCTAGGAGTGTCACAGGTGTACCTGGGAGTGTCAGAGGTGCACCTAGGGAGTATCGAGGTATACCTGGGAGTGTCCTCGATAGGCACCTGGGAGTGTCAGGAGGTGTACTTGAGGAGAGCTGTGAGGTGTACCTGGAGTGTCGGAGGTGTACCTGGGAGTGTCGAGGTGTAACCTGGCGTGTCAGCGTGTACCTGGGAGTGTCAAAGGTGTACCAGGGAATGTCGTGGGAGTACCTGGGAGATGTCAAAGGTGTACCTGGGAGTGTCAGGAGGGTACCTGGGAGTGTCAGAGGTGTACCTGGGAGTGTCAGAGGTGTACCTGGTGAGGGTCAGAGATGTATCTGGGAGTGTTGGACGTGTACCTGAGTGTCAGAGGCACCAGGGAATGTCAGTGGAGACCTGGGAGGTCAGAGGTGTACCTGGGAGGTCAGAGGTGTACCTGGGAGTGTCGGAGGTGTACTTTGGGAGTGTGAGAAGTGTACCTGGGAGTGTCTGGGTGTACCTGGGAGTGTCTGGGGTGTACCTGGGAGTGTCTGAGGTGCACCTGGTGAGTCATAGGTGTACCTGGGAGGTCAGAGGTGTACCTGGGAGTGTTAGGGTTGCACCAGGAGTGTCAATGGAGTACCTGGGAGGTCAGAGATGTACCTGGGAGTGTCAGAGGTGTACCTGGGAGTGTCAGAGGTGTACCTGTTAGTGGTCAGGAGGTGTACCTGGAGTGTCTGAGATGCACCTAGGAATGTGTGGTACCTGGGAGTGTCGGAGGTGTAACTTGGGAGTGTCTGAGTTGTACCTGGCAGTGTCTGAGGTGTACCTGGCAGTGTCTGGAGGTGTACCTGGCAGTGTCAGCGGTGTACCTGAGTGTCAAGGTGTACCTGGGAGTGTTAGACGTGTATCAGGGAGGACAGAGGAGTACCTAGGAGTGTCAGAGGTGTACCTGGGAGGCTGGGCGGGTGTACCTGGGAGGTCAGGAGATGTACCAGGAGTGTCAGAGGAATACCTAGCAGTCAGAGGTGTTCATGGAGGTCAGAGGTGTACCTGGCACTGTCAGCGGTGTTTCTGGGAGGTCACCGGTGCACCTGGGAGTGTTAGAGGTATGAGGGAGTGATGAGAGGTTGAACCTGGGAGTGTCAGGAGGGAGCACTGGAGGTCTGGAGTGTCAGAGGTGTACCTGGGAGGTCAGAGGTGTACCTGGGAGTGTCAGAGATGTACCTGGGAGTGTCAGAGGTGTATCTGGGAGTGGTGGACGTACCTGGGAGTGTCAGAGGTGTACCTGGCAGTGTCACGGTGTACCTGGGAGTGTCAGAGGTGTGCCTGGAGTGTCTGGAGGTGTACCTGGGAGTGTCTGAGGTGTACCTGGAGTGTCTGAGGTACTGGGAGTGTCACTGGTACCAGGAGTGTCACAGAGTACCTGGGAGTGCAATGAGGTACCTGGGAGGTCAGAGGTGTACCTAGGAGTGTCTGAGGTGTACCTGGGACTGTCAGAGTACCTGGGAGTGTCTGAGGTGTACCTGGGAGTGTGTGATCAGCACCTGGGAGTCGCAGGAGAACCAGGGAGTGAAAGAGGGACAGGGAGGTCTGACGTGTCCCTGGAGGTTCAGTGATGTACCAGGAGGTTCAGAGGAATACTAGGAGTGTCACAGGTGTGGCCTGAGTGTCAGAGGTGTACCTAGGAGCACGGGAGGTATACCTGGGAGTGTCGGAGTAGTACCTGGGAGTGTCAGAGGTGTACTGGGAGTGTCAGAGGTGTACCTGGGAGTGCGGCGGTGTACCTGGGAGTATCGGAGGTGTACCTGGGAGTGACACAGGTGTACCTGGGAGTGTCACAGGTGTACCTGGGAGTGCTCGGAGATGTATCTGGGAGTGTTGGACGTGTACCTGGGAGGCAGATGTGTACCAGGAATGTCAGTGGAGGCACTTGCGAGTGTCAGAGGTGTACCTGGGAGTGTCAGAGGCACCTTGGAGTGTCAGATGCGTACCTGGGAGTGTCAGAGATGTACTTGGGAGTGTCGGAGGTGTACCTGGGAGGTGTGAGAAGGTACCTGGGAGGCCAGGTGTACCTGGGAGTGTCGGAGGTACCTGGGCAGCAAGGGTGTACCTGGGAGGTCAGAGGTGTACCAGGGAATGCAGTGGAGTACCTGGGAGTGTCAAAGGTGGCCTGGGAGTGTCAGAGGGGTACCTGGAGTGTCAGAGGTGTACCTGGGAGTGTCAGAGGTGTACCTGGGAGGTCGGAGGTGTACTTGCGAGTGTGGAGGTTTTAGAAGCTGAGGTGTACCAGGATATGTCAGTGGAGAACCTGGGAGGTCAGAGGTGTACCTGAGAGTGTAGGAGGTGTACCTGGGAGTGTCAGAGGTGTACCTGGGAGTGCCGGAGGTGTTCCTGGGAGTGTAAGAAGTGTACCTGGGAGTATCGGAGGTGTACCTGGGATTGTCAGAGTGTACCTGGGGTGGGTGTGAGAGGTGCACCTGGGAGTGTCAAAGATGTACCTGGGAGGTGAGAAGTACCTGGGAGTGCTCAGAGGTGTACCTGGGAGTGTAAGAAGTGTACCTGGGAGTGTCAGGTGTACCAGGGAGTGTCAGTGGAGAGCCTGGGAGTGTCAGAGGTGTACCTGGAGGTGTCGGAGGTGTACCTGGGAGGTAGGGGTGTACCAGGGAGTGCCAGTGGAGCCTGGGAGGTCAGAGGTGTACCTGGAGTGTCAGAGGTGTATCTGGGAGCGTCGGACGGTACATGGAGGTCAGAGGTGTACCAGGAATGTCAGAGGAGTACTTGGGAGTGTCAGAGGTGTACCTGGGAGTGTCAGAGGTGTACCTTGGAGTGTCAGAGGTACCTGAAGTGTCAGAGGTGTACCTGGGAGTGTCGGAGGTATACCTGGGAGTGTGAGAAGTGCACTGGGAGTGTCAGAAGTGTACCTGGGAGTGTAAGAAGTGTACCTGGGAGGTCAGGTACCAAGGAGTGTCAGTGGAGAGCCTGGGAGTGTCAGAGGTGTACCTGGGAGTGTCAGAGGTGTACCTGGGAGTGTCAGGGGTGTACCAGGGAGTGTCAGTGGAGTACCTGGGAGTGTCAGAGGTGTACCTGGGAGTATCGAAGGTGTACCTGGGAGTATCGGCGGTGTACCTGGGAGTGTCAGAGGTGTACCTGGAGTATCAGGTACCTGGGCGTGTCAGAGGTGTACCTGGGAATATCGGAGGTGTACCTGGGAATATCGGAGGTGTACCAGGCGTGTCACAGAGGTGTACCTGGGAGTGTCAGAGATGTACCTGGGAGTGTCAGGAGGTGTATCTGGGAGTGGGACGTGTACCTGGAGAAGCCAGAGGTACCAGGAATGTCAGTGGAGAACCTGAGATGTCAGAGGTGTACCCTAGTAGTGTCGGAGGTGTACCTGGGAGTGTCAGGGTGTACCAGGAGTGTCAGTGGAGTACCTGGGAGGCCGGGATGTATCTGGGAGTATCGAGGCCTGGGAGTGTCAGAGGTGTACCTGGGAATATCGGAGGTGTACCTGGGAATATCGATGTACCAGGGCGGTTCAGAGGTGTACCTGGGAGTCTCAGAGATGAACCAAAGAGTGTCAGAGGCGTACCTGGGAGGTCAGAGGTACCTGGAGTATCGGAGTAGTTCCTGGAGTATCAGAGGTACCTGGGAGGTCGGAGGTGTACCAGGAGAGTTGGGGTGTAACTGGGAGTGTAAGAGGTGTAACTGGGAATGTCAGAGGTGAACCAGGAGTGTTAGTGGAGTACCTGGGAGTCTCCAAAGGTGTACCTGGGTATCGGAGGTGTACCTGGGAATATCGGAGGTGTACCTGTGAGTGTCAGAGGTACCTGGCAGGTCAGAGGTGCACCTGGGAGTGTCAAAGATGTACCTGGGAGTGTCGGAGGTGTACCTGGGAGAGGAGAATGTACCTGGGAGTGTTGCAGTGTACCAGGGAGTGTCGGAGGTACCTGCCAGTGTCAGCGGTGTACCTGGGAGTTTCTAGGAGGTGTACCAGGTAATGTCAGTGGAATACCTGGGAGGTCAAGGTGTACCTGGGAGGTCAGAGGTGTACCTGGAGTGTCAGAGGTGTACCTGGGAGTGTCAGAGGTGTACCTGGGAGTGTCGGAGGTTTACCTGGGAGTGTGAGAAGGCACCTGGGAGTGTCTGGGTGTACCTGGGAGTGTCAGGGGTGTGACCTGGGAGTGGTCAAGGGTATACCAGGGAGCTTCAGGAGTACCTGGGAGGTCAGAGATGTACCTGGGAGTGTCAGAGGTGTACCTGGGAGTGCCCAGAGGTGCACCTGGGAGTGCCGGGAGATGTACCTGGGAGGTGTAGAGGTGTACCTGGGAGTGTCAGAGGTATACTTGGGAGTGTCAAAGGTACCTGGGAGTGTCAGCGGTGTACCTGGGAGTGTCTGAGGTGTACCTGGGAGGTCAGAGATGTGCCTGGGAGTCAGAGGTGCACTTGGGGTGTCAGAGGTGCACCTTGGAGTGACTGAGGTACCTGGGAGTGTCTGGAGGTGTACCTGGCAGCAGTCTGAGGTGTACCTGGCAGTGTCTGAGGTGTACCTGGCAGTGTCATGGTGTACCTGGGAGTGTCAGCGGTGTACATGGGAGCAGCAGACGTGTATCAGGAGGACAGGTGAGTAGAGGCTGGGGAGGTACCTGGGAGTGTGAGAAGTACATGGGAGTGTCTGGGTGTACCTGGGAGTGTCAGAGGTGTACCTGGGAGAACAGGGGCAGGCAATGCCAGTGGAGTACCTGGGAGTGTGGGAGAAGGTACCTGGGAGGTCAGAGGTACCTGGGAGTGTCGGAGGTGTACCTGGGAGTAAGAAGTGAAACCTGGGGAGTGTCGGAGGTGTACCTGGGAGTGTCGGAGGTGCACCCTGGGAGTGTCAGGAGGGTGCACGGAGAGTGTCAGAGGTACCTGGGAGTGTCAGCGGTGTACCTGGGAGTGACTGGATGTGTACCTGGGAGCGTCAGAGGTGTGCCTGGGAGTGGCAGAGGTGCACGGGAGTGTCAGAGGTGCACCCCTGGAGTGTCTGAGGTGTGCCCCTGGGAGCAAAACCTGAGTGTGTGCCTGGCAGTGTCTGAGGTGGCCTTGGCAGTGTCTGGAGGTGTACCTGCATTGTCAGCGGTGTACCTGGGAGTGTCAGCGGTGCACCTGGTACCTGTCAGAGGTGTATCTGGGAGTGTTGGACGTACCTGGGAGTGTCAGAGGTGTACCAGGGAATGTGAGGAGAACCTGGGAGCAGGTGCACCTGAGCAAATGGAGGTACCTGGAGAGCCAGGTGCACAAGGGAGTGTCAGTGACACCTGGGGAGTGTCAGAGGTGTACATGGGGATGTCGGAGGTGCACATGGAATGTCAGAGTAAAGAACCTGGTAGTGTCAGCGGTGTACCTGGGAGTGTCAGAGGTGTGCCTGGGAGTGTCTGGAGGTGTATTCAAATGTCTGAGGTGTACCTGGAGGCCTGAGGTGTGCCTGGGAGTGTCAGAGAAGCAATTAGGGAGTGTCACAGAGTACCTGGGAGGTGAGAGGTGTACTCTGGGAGTGTCAGGGCAAATGCAGGGAATGACTGAGGTGTGTACCTGGGAGGCCAGAGGCACCTGGTAGTGCCTGGAGGTACCTGGGAATGTCTGGTGATGTACCCTGGGAGGCCAGAGAAACCAGGGATTGAAAAGATGTAAACCTGGGAGGCCGGAGGTGTTCCCAGGTGTGTGGGAGGTGTACCTGGGAGTGCTGAGATGTACCAGGAGTGTCAGGAGAACATTTAGGAGGTCAGGAGGTGTACCTGGGAGGCCAGAGGTTACCTAGGAGTATCGGGAGGTTTACCTGGGAGGCCGGAGTTGTACCTGGGAGTGTCGAAGGTACCTAGGGAGTGTGAGTAGTACCAAGGTCGGAGGTACCTGGGAGTGGGAGGTACCTGAGAGGTCAGGAGGTGCACTTGGGAGAGTCAGGAGGTGCACCTGGGAGCGTCAAGTGCACCTGGGTGTCTGAGAAGTGTACCTGGGAGGTCAGAGGTGCCTGGGAGTGTCAGAGGTGCAATGGGAGGCCTGAGGTGTACCTGGGAGTGTCAGGGGAGAACCAGGGAGTGAAAGAGGTGTACCTGGGAGTGCCAGAGAGCTGTGCCTGGAGTGTCAGGAGGTGCACTTAAGAGTGCTGGGAGGCACCTTGGAGTGACTGAAGTACCCAGGAGTGTCTGAGGTGTACCTGGCAGTGTCTGGAGGTGTACCTGCAGTGCCTGGGAGGTGCACCTGGCAGCGCTGGGGCGGTACCTGGGAGTGCTGGGCGGTGTACCTGGGAGTGTTAGACGTGTATCAGGGAGTGACAGAGGAGCACCTAGGAGGCCAGAGGTGCACCTGGGAGGAGAAGTGTACCTGGGAGTGCTGGGTGTACCTGGAGGCCAGGAGGTGTACCTGGGAGGTTAGGTGTACCAGGGAATGCTGGGGTGGAGTACCTGGGAGTGCCAGAGGTGTACCTGGGAGTGCTGGGGAGGTGTACCTGGGAGTGTCTGAGGTGTACCTGGGAGTGTCAGGAGGTGTACTCTGGAGGCGGAGGTGTACCTGGGAGTGGTAAGAAGTGTACCTGGGCGTGTTGGAGGTGTGCATGGGAGGCCAGGAGGCACTTGGGAGGCCAGAGGTGCACCTTGGAGTGTCTGAGGTGTACTCTGGGCGTGTCTGAGTGTGCACCTGGCAGTGTCCAGTGTGTACCTGGTAGTGTCTGGAGGTGTACCTGGCACTGTCACGTGTACCTGGGAGTGTTGGGCAGCACATGGAGCAAGTTAGAGGTGTATCAGGAGTGAAAGAGGAGCACTTAGAGCGTCAGGAGGTGTACCTGGGAGTTGTAGAGGTGTACCTGGGAGTACTGCAGAGGTGTACCTGGGAGTGTCAGGAGGTGTACCTGGGGTGTCAGAGGTGTACCTGGGAGGCCAGAGATGTACCTGGGAGCAAGTCAGAGGTATCTGGGATTGTTGGACATGTACCTGGG
>NW_024714816.1:0-7169 GCF_018991925.1 Homarus americanus
TACCAACCAACTACCACTACCAACCAACTACAACTACCAACCAACTACCATTACCAACCAACTACCACTACCAACCAACTACAACTACCAACCAACTACCACTACCAACCAACTACCACTACCAACCAACTACAACTACCAACCAACTACCACTACCAACCAACTACCACTACCAACCAACTACCACTACCAACCAACTACCACTACTGACCATCTACCTACCAACCAACTACCACCAACCATCAACCACTACCAACCAACTACCACTACCAACCAACTACCACTGGGCAACTCTACTACCAAACCAACTACCACTACCAACAACTAATACTACCAACCAACTTCTGCGCTACCAACCATCTGCCACTACCAACCATCTACCACTACCAACCATCTCCACCACTACCAGCCATCAGCCACTGCCAACCAACTACCACTACCGACCATCTACCACTACCGACCAACTACCACTACCGACCTTCACCACTACCAACCATCTACCACTACCACCCATCAACCACTACCAACCATCTACTACCAACCATCTACCACTACCAACCAACTACCACTACCAACCATCTACCACTACCAACCATCTACCACTACCAACCATCTACCACTACTAACCATCTACCACTACCAACCATCTACCACTACCAACCAACTACCATTACCAACCACGACTATCACTTCCAACTACTACTACAACTACCAATCACTACTACCACTACCAATCAATACTACCACTGCCAATCACTACTACCACTACCACCCACTACTAACCACTACTACCACTACTAATCAATACTACCACTGTCAATCACTACTACCACTGCCAATCACTACTACCACTACCAACCACTACTAACCACTACTACCACTACCAATCACTACTACCACTGCCAATCACTACTACCAACCAACTACCATTACCACCAACCTCTAATTCCAAACAACTATCACTACTAAACAACTGCTACAACCAACGAACTACAACTACCAACCAACTATGACTGCCAACCATCTACCACTACCAACCAACTACCACTATCAGCCAACTAGCACTACCTACCAACTATCACAACCAACCACTATTGCCAACAAACTACCACTACCAATCATCTACCATTACCAACCAACTACCACTATCAACCAACTACCACTATCAACCAACTACCACTACCAAACAACTACTACAGCCAATTACAACTAACTACCAACCAACTACAACTACCAACCAACTACCTCTACCAACCAACTACCACTACCAACCAACTACCACTACCAACCAACTACCACTACCAACCAACTACAACTACCAACCAACTACCACTACCAACCAACTACCACTACCAACCAACTACCACTACCAACCATCTACCACTACTAACCAACTACCACTACCAACCACTACTACCAACGAACTACCACCACCTGCCAACTACCACTACTACCATTACCAACCAATATGTATTATAAGTATTACAACTGACATTACAAACATCACAAAACATTTCTAACATTGCAACACATTATTAGGTTCATCACAACACATCACAACACATGTTACAATCATCACAACCGAGGACAAAATTACAACATACAATTCACATTATTTCCTACATCAGAAAACATTAAACATTATAACATATAAACACTAAACACAGGGATTTAACATCACAACACCTAACAGAAACATCACCATACAAGGAAAAACATCACGACATAATGAAGAGAAAAATGCCAGAAACATCTCAGTGGTGCAAAATAAAATTCAATTTAAGAAAACTTGTCATGAGTCGTAATATCACTGCAACCAAAACATCACTACAAGAGGTGAATATAATTGTGTCTGATTAGGAAAATATCATACATAGGGTAATAAAAGGATCTGAATCGCACTGATCATAATACGGGATTAAAAATAATAATCGTATTTGAATCGCACATGATATGGTAGGGGGAAAAATTATAATTGTATTCTGAATCGCATATAACAACACAAGGTAAAACAAATAATCATATTTGAATCGCACGCATCATAACACAAGGTAAAAATAATAATAGTATCTGAATCGCAACCATCACAACAAGACAAAACATGGCCTCCGTCCCTCTACACAGACATCTACCATGACAACACAGACTCCTCCTCTACCTCCTCCTCCTCCTCCTCTCGTCGTAAATCATTTTAGTGGTAGCATCATATCGCAGCAGCGGGAGGACAGCAGCAGCTACCCGCCCAAAACAAACACGTCCCGCTCTATATTGGTCCGTTTCACTCCTAATAGAGTAATTTAGTCTCGGAAATGGAAACAAGCGGCCTCGACAAACGGCCCTCCCGGTTGAATTAATGTGTAGGGGAAGCAATAAAATGATAATGATTGTTTGTTATCGCTAATCAACCATTCGGTGGGGCAAGTCAACCGTGCTCTCGAGGGCCCGTCTGCCAGGGACGCACGGAGGGGAGTCCCCTGCCTCGGCATTGTGGTCCTTATCTCCTCTCAGCCTGAGGCCGCTACTGGGTTTCGCTCCTTTCGTGGGTTACGCCTGTGTAGTATTTGTCGGTTCTGTTCTTGTAGCTGCTTCCAGTATATTCTAGTGTGAGGACTGATCATATAAACGCGTTCTCTATTATTATAAACACTCCAGCAAGGCCTCAAGAACATCCAGACCACAAAAGAGCACCAACAACAGCCCCAGAAGACGGCTCTAAGCCAAGTTAAAGCTGGTATATTATTACCTTAGTCCATCGGGTTGACCGGCCGTCACACACACAGAGAGATTTAGTTCCCAGTGTAGCCTGCAGCGCCCCGCCAAATATATTGGCTTCTGCACTGGCAGGTCACAAACGCTCTCCAATTTTGAGAGTTGGATTCGCTTTGATGCTACACTAAACGAGATTGGACCGAATAGGAAATCCACTTTTGAGACTCTTCGATTGTGTATGATCAGCCACACAGTTCCCGGTGGAGATAGTCGGCGCGGCCATCAGCTCCACTGATTGTCTTTCTGTACTGTTGGCTATTCCAATAACTACAGCTTATTCCCCGCTTGTTATTGAGTAAACTCATCACGACTACTTTTCAAAGGCGTCCGTCCGTCCAGGCCGGAGGTAGCGGGAACTGCGGGCGCGCCCGTGCTGATAGTCCGTTGTTGCACACCGCCCCCGCTGGTGCTGCGGCCACTGTTGCTGTGACTGATACTGTTGTCTGTTTCTCTGTTACTGTTGTTGTTTTACATCACCCCCATTGGTTCTGTGGCCACTATTGCTGTCACCGATACTGTTGTGTGTGTTGCTGTCACTGCCGCCGCTGGTGTGGTGGTTCACTGCTACGACTAATACTGTTGTCGTGTCCCTGTCACTCTTGTTGGTGCTTCTGTCGTTACTACTATTATTTTGTTTCAATAATAAGGCCTCCATCCTCCCTCACAGCCACCATATTGTTACCTAACTATCCTAATACAGAAGTATCTACCGTAGCTGAGTGATGCCTCATAGCCTGTCTACTACTACTACTACCACCACCACCACCATTTCTACTACTACTTCTACCATTTCTACTACTACTTCTACTTCTACCATTTCTACTACTACTACTACCAGTGGCAGCGCCGTTGCCGTTGGACAAGGGGCGGCAGGCCATCAAAGACAGTAGCCAGAGCTCTATTACCATACTCAATTCTCCCTGACACACACACTGACGGGAAATAACTGCGATACAACATTTCAATGACGCAGGTTTGTTTAATTGAGTGTTTGGTGTTACGTTGAAATTAAGTGAACAGGTATTTTGTTTATTTGTTTTCCTTTTGCCTCTCCCGGTGGTGCGTTAAAATGTTTCCTATCCTCCACACCCCTCTCCACACACCTCTCCACACACCTCTCCACACACCTCTCCACACAGCCTCTCCACGCACCTCTCCACACGCCTCTCCACACACCTCTCCACACAGCCTCTCCACACAGCCTCTCCACGCCTCTCCACACACCTCTGCACACACTTCCCCACACACCTCCCCACACTTCCTCACACCTCACCACACCTCCAAACTCCTCACCACACCTCCAAACTCCTCACACTTCCCCACGCCTATCTAAACCGCCCCACACTTCCCCACACCTCCACTTCCTCCACCTCCACACCTCTCCACACCTCTCCACACCTCTCCACCTCCCCATACCTCTCCACACCTCCCACCTCTCCCTCCCACCTCCCCCCACACCTCTCACCTCCCCCTCTCCCACACCTCCCCCACACCTCTCCCTCCCACCTCCCCCCTCTCCCACCTCTCCCACACACCTCCCACACCTCCCCATACCTCTCCCCCCCCCTCCCCACACCTCTCCCACCTCTTCACCTCCCCCCTCCCCTCCCTCCCCACCTCTCCCACCTCCCCCCACCTCTCCCACCCCTCCCCACCTCCCCCCCTCCCCCACACCTCTCCCACCTCCCCACCACTCCCCACACCTCTCCCACCTCCCCACACCTCTCCACACCTCTCTCCCACACCTCCCTACACCTCTCCACCTCCCCACCTCTCTCCACCTCCCCACACCTCTCCCACCTCTCCCACACCTCCACTCCTCCACACCTCCCCACCTCTCCCTCCCACCTCCCACACCTCCCCACACCTCCCCACACCTCCCCCACCTCCCACACCTCCTCACACCTCTCTCCGCCTCCCCTCTCCACACCTCCCCACACCTCTCCACACCTCCCCCACACCTCCCACACCTCTCCACACCTCTGCACACCTCCCACACCAGTATCTGCAACATTTCGCTTTCAGCATCCGAACCTTTGAAGAATGAATATGTTCATTTTACGTTTTATTTAGTTTTTTTCTGGTTTAAGTTTTACGATAAATGCCAAACAAAACTCATTTCAGAATCTCTTGGTGATGTATACTTGTTTTAGTTTGGTTTAATTAATTATTACTGATATTTGGGTGATGTGATCATAAAAAATTGACCTGTGAAAACATATTGGCAGTATCGACGCCATTAAATAGCTGTGTGTGCATTAAATTCGCTCATTAATTCCTTCTCCCTGCCCCCCCCCCTGCCTGCTTCTCTCTCTCTCTCTCTCTCTCTCTCTCTCTCTCTCTCTCTCTCTCTCTCTCTCTCTCTCTCTCTCTCTCTCTCTCTCTCTCTCTCTCTCTCTCTCTCTCTCCCCCTCTCCATTTTCCTCATTTCGAAAAGTATAGTTGTGTCATTTCTCTTTGATCTCTGCCTAGGTAACGACACGGCATAGAGGAGTCAAAACATTGCCATATTAGTCGATCTGTTGCTAAGAGAGAGGGAGGGAGGGACGGACGGACGTAAGAAGGGGGAGGGGTGGGAGGGAGGAAATGTGTGTGTCTGTCTCCCTCGCTGCAAAGTCGAATTTAGATTGGTCAACGTGTAGAGGAATGACACTACCAAACTCTCCTCTGATTGGTCAACGTGTAGAGGAATGACACTACCAAACTCTCCTCTGATTGGTCAACGTGTAAAGGAATGACACTACCAGACTCTCCTCTGATTGGTCAACGTGTAGAGGAATGACACTACCAAACTCTCCTCTGATTGGTCAACGTGTAGAGGAATGACACTACCAAACTCTCCTCTGATTGGTCAACGTGTAGAGGAATGACACTACCAAACTCTCCTCTGATTGGTCAACGTGTAGAGGAATGACACTACCAAACTCTCCTTTGATTGGTTAACGTGTAGAGGAGTGACACGATCAAACTCTCCTCTGATTGGTCAACGTGTAGAGGAATGACACAACCAAACTCTCCTCTGATTGGTCAAGTGCAGAGGAATGACACTACCAAACTCTCCTCTGATTGGTCAAGTGCAGAGGAGTGACACTACCAAACTCTCCTCTGATTGGTCAGCGTGTAGAAGAATGACACTAAACTCTCCTCTGATTGTTAACGTGTAGAGGAATAGCCCACAACCAAACTCTCCTCTGATTGGTCCAAGTGCAGAGAATGACACTCTAAACTCTCCTCTGATTGGTCAACGTGTAGAGGAATGACACTACCAAACTCTCCTCCTGATTGGTCAACGTGTAGAGGAATGACACTACCAAACTCTCCTCACTGATTGGTCAGCGTGTAGAGGAATGACACTACCAAGCTCTTCCTCTGATTGGTCAACGTGTAGAGGAATGACACTACCAAACTCTCCTCTGATTGGTCAACGTGTAGAGGAATGACACTACCAAACTCTCCTCTGATTGGTCAACGTGTAGAGGAATGACACAACCAAACTCTCCTCTGATTGGTCAAGTGCAGAGGAATGACACTACCAAACTCTCCTCTGATTGGTCAAGTGCAGAGGAGTGACACGATCAAACTCTTCTCTAATTGGTCAACGTGTAGAAGAATGACACTACCAAACTCTCCTCTGATTGGTCAACGTGTAGAAGAATGACACTACCAAACTCTCCTCTGATTGGTCAACGTGTAGAGGAATGACACAACCAAACTCTCCTCTTATTGGTCAAGTGCAGAGGAATGACACTACCAAACTCTCCTCTGATTGGTCAACGTGTAGAGGAAAGACACGATCAAACTCTCCTCTGATTGGTCAACGTGTAGAGGAATGACACGATCAAACTCTCCTCTGATTGGTCAAGTTCAGAGGAGTGACACGATCAAACTCTTCTCTGATTGGTCAACGTGTAGAGGAATGACACAACCAAACTCTCCTCTGATTGGTCAAGTGCAGAGGAATGACACTACCAAACTCTCCTCTGATTGGTCAACGTGTAGAAGAATGACACTACCAAACTCTCCTCTGATTGGTCAACGTGTAGAAGAATGACACTACCAAACTCTTCTCTGATTGGTCAAGTGCAGAGGAATGACACTACCAAACTCTCTTCTGATTGGTCAAATGCAGAGGAATGACACAACCAAACTCTTCTCTGATTGGTCAAAGTGTAGAGGAATGACACAACCAAACTCTTCTCTGATTGGTCAAGTGCAGAGGAATTACAGTACCTAACTCTCCTCTCATTAGCCGATTTTGGGTAGACTTGACTTTTAACAAAATTTACCTTATTAGCCAGAAATTGTTAATCTTTCAGTGTAGATTAGGATTAGGATAGGTTAAGATAGGATAGGTTAAGTAAGATAGCAAGGGATAGGCTATAGAGGGGATATGTTAAGTT
>NW_024714817.1:0-3716 GCF_018991925.1 Homarus americanus
TCTACTTTTCGAAAATTAGAAAATCTATCTACTTTTCGGGAAGTAGATAACTCAACTTTGGAAAGTAGATATTTCCATTTTATGATACAAATTTCTCGTTTTCTATGATAATCTATTTTCGAGAAGTTGGTTATCTAAAACTTTCGCGGAAAGTAGATATTTCCCATTTTTTATGATACAAATTTCCGTTTTCTATGATAATCTATTTTCGGCAAATTTGTTTATCTAACAACTTTCCCGGAAAGTAAATATTTCCCATTTTATGATACAAATTTCGTTTTCTATGATAATCTACTTCCCAAAATTAGGTAATATTTCCCGAAAATACGAAAATCTACTTTCCCAAAAAGTCGATAATCTACTTTCCGAGAAATTAGAAAATCTATCTACTTTTCGGGAGTAGATAACAACTTTCCCGAAGTAGATATTTTCCATTTTTATACAAATTTCTCCAAACAAACAACCAACTTTCGGAAAGTAGATATTTCCCATTTTATTATACAAATTTCCCGTTTTCTATGATAATCTATTTTCCGGGAAAGTTTGTTATCTAAAAACTTTTCATGGAAAGTAGATATTTCCCATTTTTATGATACTAATTTCCCGTTTTCTATGATAATCTATTTTCGGCAAATTTGGTTTATCTAACTCAACTTCCCGGAAAGTAGATATTTCCCATTTTTATGATACAAATTTTCCGTTTTCTATGATAATCTACTTCCCAAAATTAGGTAATATTTCCCCGAAAATACGAAAATCTACTTTCCCAAAAGTCGATAATCTACTTTCGAAAATTAGAAAATCTATCTGCACTTTTCGAATGAATAACAACAACCGGAAAGTAGATATTTCCCATTTTTATGATACAAATTTCCCGTTTTCTATGATAATCTATTTTCCGGAAAGTTGTTTATCTAAACTTTCGGAGATAGATATTTCCCCATTTTTATGATACAAATTTCCCGTTTTCTATGATAATCTATTTTCAGGCAATTTGGTTTAATCTAACCAACTTCCGGAAAGTAGATATTTCCCTTATGATACAAATTTCCGTTTCTATTATAATCTACTTCCCAAAATTAGGTAATATTTCCCCGAAAATGAAAATCTACTTTCCCAAAGTCGATAATCTACTTTCGAAATTAGAAAATCTATCTGCTTTTCGGGGAAGTAGATAATAACTTTCGGAAAGTAGATATTTCATTTTTATGATACAAATTTCTCGTTCTCTGATAAACTATTTTCGGGAAAGTTGGTTTCTAAAACCTTCGGAAAATCGATATTCTCATTTTTATATTTACATTTCCCGTTTTCTATGATAATCTATTTTCGGGAAAGTTGGTTATCTAAAAACTTTCATAGAAAGTAGATATTTCATTTTTTATGATACAAATTTCCGTTTTCTATGATAATCTATTTTCGGCAAATTTGGTTATCTAACTAACTTTCCCGGAAAGTGAATATTTCCCCATTTTATGATACAAATTTCCGTTTTTCTATGATAATCTACTTCCCAAAATTAGGTAATATTTCCCCGAAAATACAATCTACTTTCCCCAAAAGTCGATTATCTACTTTCCACGAAATGAAAATCTATCTGCTTTTCGGGAAGTAGAATAACCAACTTCCCGGAAAGTAGATATTTCCCATTTTATGATACAAATTTCTCGTTTTCTATGATAATCTATTTTCGCGGAAAGTTGGTTATCTAACCAACTTTCCCGGAAAGTCGATATTTCCCATTTTTTATGATACAAATTTCCTTTTCTATGATAATCTATTTTCGGGAAAGTTGGTTATCTAAAAACTTTCGTGGAAAGTAGATATTTCCCATTTTTATGATACAAATTTCCCGTTTTGTTGATAATCTATTTTCGGCAAATTTGGTTTATCTAACCAACTTTCCCGGAAAGTAGATATTTCCCATTTTTTTATGATACAAATTTCCCGTTTTCTATGATAATCTACTTCCCAAAAATTGGGTAATATTTCCCAAAAATACGAAATCTACTTTTTCCCAAAGTCGATAATCTACTTTCCCGAAATTACGTCTATCTACTTTTCGGAAATGAAATAACAACTTTCGGAAAGTAGATATTTATTTTTATGATACAATTCTCGTTTTCTATGATAATCTATTTTCGGAAAGTTGGTTATCTACAAAAACTTTCCCGGAAAGTAGATATTTCCCATTTTTTATGATACAAATTTCCGTTTCTATGATAATCTATTTTCGGCAAATTTGGTTATCTAACAACTTTCCCGGAAAGTAGATATTTCCCATTTTTATGATACAAATTCCCGTTTTCTGTGATCTACTTCCCCAAAATTGGTAATATTTCCCCGAAAATACGAATCTACTTTCCCAAAAATCGATAATCAACTTTCCCGAAAATTGAAAATCTATCTACTTTTCGGGAGTAGATCCAACTTTCGGAAAGTCGATATTCCCATTTTTATGATACCAAATTTCCCGTTTCTATGATAATGTATTTTCGGGAAAGATGGTTATCTAAACTTTCGCGGAAATAGATATTTTCCCATTTTTTATGATACAAATTTCCGTTTTCTATGATAATCTATTTCGGCAAATTTGGTTATCTAAACTTTCGGAAAGTAGATATTCCATTTTTATGATACAAATTTCCCGTTTCTATGATAATCTATTTCCCAAAATTTGGTAATATTTTTTCTAATGCGAATCTACTTTCCCAAAAGTCGATAATCTACTTTCCCGAAAATTGAAAATCTATCTGCTTTTCGGGAAGTTGACAACTCTCCCGGAAAGTAGATATTTCCCCATTTTATGATACAAATTTCTCGTTTTCTATGATAATCTATTTTGGAAAGTTGTTTATCTAAAACTTTCACGGAAAGTGATTTTCCCATTTTTATGATACAAATTTTCCGTTTTCTATGATAATCTTTTTCAGGCAAATTTGGTTATCTAACCAACTTTCCGGAAAGTAGATATTTCCCATTTTTATGATACAAATTTCCGTTTTCTATGATAATCTACTTCCCAAAAATTAGGTAATATTTCCCGAAAATACGAAAATCTACTTTCCCAAAAAGTCGATAATCTACTTTCCCGAAATGAAAATCATCTACTTTTCGAGGAAGTAGAACAACAACTTTCGGAAAGTAGATATTTCCCATTTTTATGATACAATTTCTCGTTTTCTATGTAATCTATTTTCGGGAAGTTGGTTATCTAACTTTCGGAAATCATCCATTTTTATGATACAAATTTCCCGTTTTCTATGATAATCTATTTTCGGAAAGTTGGTTTATCACAGAAACTTTTCGGAGAAGTAGATATTTCCCATTTTTATGATACAAATTTCCGTTTTCTATGATAATCTTTTTAAAAGTTGGTTATCTATAACTTTCCGGAAAGTGAAATATTTCCATTTTTATGATACAAATTTCGTTTTCTGTGATAATCTACTTCCCAAAATTAGTAATATTTCCCATACGAAAATCTACTTTCCCAAAGTCGATAATCTACTTTCGAAAATTAGAAAATCTATCTGCTTTTCGAGAATGAATAATAATAACTTTCCGGAAAGTAGATATTTCCATTTTTATGATACAAACCCATTTTTATGATACAAATTTCCGTTTTTCTATGATAATCTATTTTCGGGAAGTTGGTTATCTAAAACTTTCGCGGAAAGTAGATATTTCCCATTTTTATGATACAAATTTCCCGT
>NW_024714818.1:0-13009 GCF_018991925.1 Homarus americanus
TGACTACAACACATACACCTTCTCAAGTGACTACGACACATACACCTTCTCGAGTGACTACAACGCATACACCTTCTCGAGTGACTACAACGCATACACCTTCTCGAGTGACTAACACACATACCCCTTCTCAGGTGACTACAACACATACATCTTCTCGAGTGACTACAACACATACACCTTCTCAAGTGAATACAACACATACACCTTCTCGAGTGACTACAACGCATACACCTTCTCGAGTGACTACAACGCATACACCTTCTCGAGTGACTAACACACATACACCTTCTCAAGTGACTACAACACATACACCTTCTCAAGTGACTACAATACATACATCTTCTCAAGTGACTACAACACATACACCTTCTCAAGTGACTACAACACATACACCTTCTCAAGTGACTACAACACATACACCTTCTCAAGTGACTACAACACATACACCTTCTCGAGTGACTACAACACATACAACTTCTCAAGTGTCTACAACACATACACCTTCTTGAGTGACTCCAACAGATGCATCTTCTCAAGTGACTACAACACATACACCTTCTCAATGACTACAACAGATACACCTTCTCAAATAACTGCAACACATAAACCTTCTCAATGACTACAATAGATACACCTTCTCAAGTGACTACAACACATACACCTTCTCAAGTGACTACAACATATATACCATCTCGAGTGACTACAACACATACACCTTCTCAAGTGACTACAACAAATACACCTTCTCAAGTGACTACAACACATACACCTTCTCAAGTGACTACAACACATATACCTTCTCGAGTGACTACATTCATACACCTTCCCAAGTGACTACAACACATACACGTTCTCGAGTGACAACAACACATACACCTTCTCCAGTGACTACAACACATACACCTTCTCAAGTGACTACAGCACATACACCTTCTCAAGTGACTACAACATATATACCATCTCGAGTGACTACAACATATATACCATCTCGAGTGACTACAACACATACACCTTCTCAAGTGACTACAACATATATACCATCTCGAGTGACTACAACACATACACCTTCTCAAGTGACTACAACACATACACGTTCTCAAGTGACTACAACACATACACCTTCTCAAGTAACTACAACACATACACCTTCTCAAGTGACTACAACACATACCCCTTCTCAGGTGACTACAACACATACATCTTCTCGATTGACTACAACACATACCCCTTCTCAAGTGACTACAACACATACATCTTCTCGAGTGACTACAACACATACACCTTCTCAAGTGACTACAACACATACACCTTCTCGAGTGACTACAACGCATACACCTTCTCGAGTGACTACAACGCATACACCTTTACGAGTGCCTACAACACATACACCTTCTCAAGTGACAACAACACATACACCTTCTCAAGTGACTACTTTAGCATACACCTTCTCAAGTGACTACAGCACATACACCATCTCAAGTGACTACAACATATATACCATCTCGAGTGCTTACAACACATACACCATCTCGAGTGACTACAACACATACACCATCTCAAGTGACTACAACACATACACCTTCTGAAGTGACTACAACACATACACCTTCTCAAGTGACTACAACACATACACCTTCTCAAGTACTACAACATTTATACCTTCTCAAGTGACTACACCACATACACCTTCTTAAGTGACTACAACACATACACTTTCTCGAGGAACTACAACACATACCCCTTCTCAAGTGACTACAAAACATACATCTTCTCGAGTGACTACAACACATACTCCTTCTCAAGTGACTACAACACATACACCTTCTCAAGCGACAACAACACCTACACCTTCTCAAGTGACTACAACACATACACCTTCTGAAGTGACTACAGCACATACACCTTCTGAAGTGACTACAACATATATACAATCTCGAGTGACTACAACAAATACACCTTCTCAAGTGACTACAACATATATACCTTCTTAAGTGACTACACCACATACACCTTCTTGAGTGACTACACCAGATGCATCTTCTCAAGTGACTACCTTTCGCCACACCTTCATCAATGGCTATGAATGCCTTCTCCAAATACTTCTACAACACATACCTTGTCAAGTGACTTCTGGATGCACCTTCTCAGAGACTGCAACACATGCACCTACTCCAATATTCTGCTTACATACACCTTCTTGGTATTTCACAACACATACACCAACCTGCTCAATGAATACAACCTTATCAAGTGACTACAACACCTTCTCCTTCTCAAGTATTTCTGTATACACATCTCAAGTGACTAGCACATACACCTTCTCAAGTGACTACAACACATACACCTTCTCAAGTACTACAATATATATACCTTCTCAAGTGACTACACCACATACACCTTCTCAAGTGACTACAACACATACACCTTCTCGAGGGACTACAACACATACCCCTTCTCAAGTGACTACAACACATACATCTTCTCGATTGACTACAACACATACTCCTTCTCAAGTGACTACAACACAAACACCTTCTCAAGCGACAACAACACATACACCTTCTCAAGTGACTACAACACATACACCTTCTGAAGTGACTACAGCACATACACCTTCTCAATTGACTACAACACATACACCTTCTCAAGTGACTACAACACATACACCTTCTCAAGAGACTACAACACATACACCATCTTTAGTGACTACAACAGATGCATCTTCTCAAGTGACTACAACACATACACCTTCTCAAGTGACTACAACACATACACCTTCTCAAGTGACTACAACACATACACCTTCTCAAGTTACTACAACAGATACACCTTCTCAAGTGACTACAACACATACACCTTCTCAAGTGACTACAGCACATACACCTTCTCGAGTGACTACAACAGATGCACCTTCTCAAGAGACTACAACATATACACCTTCTGAATGACTACAACAGATACACCTTTTCAAGTGACTACAACACATACACCTTCTCAAGTGACTACAACATATATACCATCTCGAGTGACTACAACACACACACCTTCTCAAGTGACTACAACATATATACCATCTCGAGTGACTACAACAGATACACCTTCTCAAGTGACTACAACACATACACCTTCTCAATGACTACAACAGATACACCTTCTCAAGTGACTGCAACACATACACCTTCTCAAGTGACTACAACATATACACCTTCTCAAGTGACTACAACACATACACCTTCTCAAGTGACTACAACACATACACCTTCTCAAGTGACTACACCACATACCCCTTCTCAAGTGACTACAACACATACACCTTCTCGATTGACTACAACACATACCCCTTCTCAGGTGACTACAACACATACATCTTCTCGTGTGACTACAACAAATACACCTTCTCAAGTGACTACAACACATACACCCTCTCGAGTGACTACAACGCATACACCTTCTCGAGTGACTACAACACATACACCTTCTCAAGTGACTACAACACATACACCTTCTCAAGTGACTACAACACATACACCTACTCAAGTAACTACAACATATACTCCTTCTCAAGTGACTACACCACATACACCTTCTCAAGTGACTACAACACATACACCTTCTCGAGTGACTACAACACATACCCCTTCTCAAGTGACTACAACACATAAATCTTCTCGAGTGACTACAACACATACACCTTCTTAAGTGACTACAACACATACACCTTCTCGAGGGACTACAACACATACACCTTCTCAAGTGACTACAACACATACACCTTCTCAATGACTACAACAGATACACCTTCTCAAATAACTACAACACATACACCTTCTCAAGTGACTACAACACATACACCTTCTTAAGTTACTACAACAGATACACCTTCTCAAGTGACTACAACATATATACCATCTCGAGTGACTACAACACATACACCTTCTCAAGTGACTACAACATATATACCATCTCGAGTGACTATAACACATACACCTTCTCAAGTGACTACAACACATACACCTTCTCAAGTGACTACAACACATACACCTTCTCAAGTGACTACAACACATACACCTTCTCAAGTGACTACAACACATACACCTTCTCAAGTGACTACAACACATACACCTTCTCAAGTGACTACACCACATACACCTTCTCAAGTGACTACAACACATACACCTTCTCCAGTGACTACAACACATACCCCTTCTCATATGACTACAACACATACATCTCCTCGAGTGACTACAACACATACACCTTATCAAGTGACTACAACACATACACCTTCTCGAGTGACTACAACGCATACACCTTCTCGAGTGACTACAACGCATACACCTTCTCAAGTGACAACAACACATACACCTTCTCAAGTGACTACAACACATACACCTTCTCAAGTGACTACAGCACATACACCATCTCAAGTGACTACAACATATATACCATCTCGAGTGCTTACAACACATACACCATCTCGAGTGACTACAACACATACACCATCTCAAGTGACTACAACACATACACCTTCTGAAGTGACTACAACACATACACCTTCTCAAGTGACTACAACACATACACCTTCTCAAGTACTACAACATTTATACCTTCTCAAGTGACTACACCACATACACCTTCTTAAGTGACTACAACACATACACTTTCTCGAGGAACTACAACACATACCCCTTCTCAAGTGACTACAAAACATACATCTTCTCGAGTGACTACAACACATACTCCTTCTCAAGTGACTACAACACATACACCTTCTCAAGCGACAACAACACCTACACCTTCTCAAGTGACTACAACACATACACCTTCTGAAGTGACTACAGCACATACACCTTCTGAAGTGACTACAACATATATACAATCTCGAGTGACTACAACAAATACACCTTCTCAAGTGACTACAACATATATACCTTCTTAAGTGACTACACCACATACACCTTCTTGAGTGACTACACCAGATGCATCTTCTCAAGTGACTACAACACATACACCTTCTCAATGACTACAACAGATACACCTTCTCAAATAACTACAACACATACACCTTGTCAAGTGACTACAACAGATGCACCTTCTCAAGAGACTACAACACATGCACCTACTCAATGACTACAACACATACACCTTCTTGAGTGACTACAACACATACACCTTCTCAATGAATACAACACATACACCTTCTCAAGTGACTACAACACATACACCTTCTCAAGTGACTACAACACATACACCTTCTCAAGTGACTACAACACATACACCTTCTCAAGTGACTACAACACATACAGCTTCTCAAGTGACTACAACACATACACCTTCTCAAGTAACTACAACATATATACCTTCTCAAGTGACTACACCACATACACCTTCTCAAGTGACTACAACACATACATCTTCTCGAGTGACTACAAAACATACACCTTCACAAGTGACTACAGCACATACACCTTCTCGAGTGACTACAACATATACACCTTCTCAAGTGACTACAAAATATGTACCATCTCGAGTGACTACAACACATACATCTTCTCAAGTAACTACAACACATACACCTTCTCAAGTGCCTACAACACATACACCTTCTCATGTAACTACAACATATATACCTTCTCAAGTGACTACACCACATACACCTTCTCAAGTGACTACAACACATACACCTTCTCAAGTGAACTGCAACACATACACCTCAATGACTACAACAGATACACCTTCTCAAGTGACTGCAACACATACACCTTCTCAAGTGACTACAACATATATACCATCTCGAGTGACTACACCACATACACCTTCTCACGTAACAACAACACATACACCTTCTTAAGTGACTACAACACATGCACCTTCTCAAGTGACTACAACACATACACCTTCTCAAGTGACTACAACATATATACCATCTCGAGTGACTACAACAGATACACCTTCTCAAGTGACTACAACACATGCACCTTCTCAAGTGACTACAGCACATACACCTTCTCGAGTGACTACAACAGATGCACCTTCTCAAGTGGCTACAACTCATACACCTTCTCAATGACTACAACAGATACACCTTCTCAAGTGACTACAACACATACATCTTCTCAAGTGACTACAACATATATACCATCTCGAGTGACTACAACACATACAGCTTCTCAAGTGACTACAACATATATACCATCTCGAGTGACTAAAAAACATACATCTTCTCAATTGACTACAACACATACACCTTCTCAAGTGACTACAACACATACACCTTCTCAAGTGACTACAACACATACACCTTCTCAAGTGACAACAACACATACACCTACTCAAGTGACTACACCACATACACCTTCTCAAGTGACTACAACACATACACCTTCTCAAGTGACTACAACATACATATCATCTCGAGTGACTACAACACATACACCTTCCCAAGTGACTACAACACATATACCTTCTCGAGTGACTACAACACATAAACCTTCTCAAGTGACTACAACAGAAACACCTTCTCAAGTGACTACAACACCTACACTTTCTCAAGTGACTTTAACATATATATCTTCTCGAGTGACTACAACACATACACCTTCCCAAGTGACTACAACACATACACCTTCTCGTGTGACTACAACACATAAACCTTCTCAAGTGACTACAACACATAAGCCTTCTCATGTGACTACAACACATATACCTTCTCGAGTGACTACAACACATAAACCTTCTCATGTGACTACAACAGATACACCTTCTCAAGTGACTACAACACATGCACTTTCTCAAGTGACTAACATATATATCTTCTCGAGTGACTACAACACATACACCTTCTCAAGTGACTACAACACATACACTTTCTCGAGTGACTACAACACATACACCTTCTCAAGTGACTACAACGCATACACCTTCTCGAGTGACTACAACACATACACCTTCTCGAGTGACTACAACACATACACCTTCTCGAGTGACTACAACACATACACCTTCTCAAGTGACTACAATACATACACCTTCTCGAGTGACTGCAACACATACACCTTCTCGAGTGACTACAACACATACGCCTTCTCAAGTGACTTCAACACATATACCTTCTCGAGTGACTACAACAGATACACCTTCTCGAGTGACTTCAACACATACTCCTTCTCAAATGACTACAACCCATACACCTTTTCAAGTGACTACAACATATACACCTTCTCAAGTGACTACAACCCATATATCTTCTCAAGTGACTACAACACATACACCTTCTCAAGTGACTACAACACATACACCTTCTCAAGTGACTACAACACATACACCTCCTCAAGTGAACTACAACACATACATCTTCTCAAGTGACTACAAAACATACACCTTCTCAAGTGACTACTATCCGTACATCGTCTCAAGTGACTACAACACATACACTTTCTCAAGTGACTTTAACATATATATTGTTACGAGTTGGGGATTTAGAATATAGTTATACGTCTACCCAGATCCCAACAGGTAACTGTTAGGTGTTCTGGGTAATAAGTTCTATATACAGGGGAGAACACAAACACCTGTATAGTTTTGTAGGTTCGGTTTACTGGATAAGAGTATGTACACAGAGGGGGGGGTAGCACTCCTCAGCTAGGCTCCTGGTCAACTGCTATAGACGACGTATGGCAAGTGATACATTAGCAGCTTCCATACGTCGCCAGGCACATTAATTAAGCATGTGGGATATGGTAATAACATTGCCACACGCTGCTAGCTAGGCTGAATAAATAATACATAAATGGAGCACATACATAATATACATACATAATATATAATCCAGCATACATAATATACATACAGTAACAACAACAAAAACAAAGACAATCGGACTATAAAAGGGTAGACAAAGGATGCGAGTTTTCGTTGTGTATAATAAAGTACCATAAATCCCTTAACAAAATATTCAGCTTATAAATTACCCTTAACCAAACTTAACCTAAACATTAACAGTATATACATATTAATAAAACATAAAACAATCTTGAAGCAAGTGGACGTGGGGGAGGCAATACAAGATACAAATACTTAAGTGAGGAGCTGAGATGGCTGACGAGTAAGGCTGAGTATTGTAGAAGACGGTAGGTAGTCACTGCACCGTAGGTTTAGAGGATAGATGATCCTGTGGTCACTTCCCAGAGCCAAGTCTCTCTCCTCGAATTGGAGCTCACAAAGAAGACTTGGAGGAAGTGACGCAACAACCAGGATATGGAGAAGGGAAACCCCGGAGTGTTAACTAAGACGAGTCATACTCGTGTCTCGTCCCTAGATGGCGTTGCTCGTGGTGCTGGGTAGGTAGATCAGGACAATAGATGGCGTGGTTCGTAGTGCTGGGTGGAGGGGTTCGTAACACACCCCCCCTCCAAAGACCTCCGTAGCGCGGGCGCGAAGGAGGTGATCACCTGGTGCGTCTGGAGAGTAGCTGCTGCATTTCCACTGGAGCTCGGGATAAGGAGTCTGCAATCAGGTTGGATGAACGTGAGTGGGTTATGGTCGGTGAAGACTAGGGTTGTTTGTGGGCAAGACTGGAGGTAACATTCAAACTTCTTTATTGCCAACACCAGAGCCAGGGCCTCCTTCTCTATGGTCGAGTAGTTGGTCTGATGTTTTTTCAACTTGGCGGAGTAGTATGCCACAGGGTGAAGGACATCAGTGGTTGGGTCGGGTTGTAGGAGCACAGCCCCAACTCCGACACCACTAGCGTCGATTTGCAGATGGAAGGTAAGGTGTAGTCAGGGGGGTGGACTACAGGCTTGGAGGCAAGGAAGGCTTTGAGGCAGTGGAAAGACTGGTCGCACCTCTGGTTCCAGATGTAAGGGACCGCAAGAACTGGCAAAGGTCTGTGAGGGGTCCGGCCACGCTGGAGAAGTTACTGCAGAACCGACGGTAGTAGCCGCACATCCCCAGGAAGCGCACGAGTTCCTTCCTCGTCCTTGGAGTGGGGAAGGACAAGATGGCTTTAACGTTTGCGTCCTTGGGTCTCACCATACCATGCCCAACGATATGTCCCAGGTAAGTCACTGAGGCCCGGCCAAAAGCAGATTTAGCCAGGTTTATGGTGAATCCAGTCTCTTGCAGTCGTGCAACAGTATCTCCAAACGCACCAGATGTTCGTCCCAGCCGTCCGACACCACCACCAGGTCATCCAGGTAGGCGAACGTCCCACCTAGGTCCTGAATAAGGTAGTTGATGGCCCTCTGGAATGTGGCCGGAGCATTAGAAAAGCCAAACGCCATAACCAAATATTGAAAAAGACCAAATGGAGTTATAAATGCCGAGATTATTTTTGCCCTATCCGTGAGTCCCACTTGATAATATCCTTTCAACAGGTCCACGGTACTGATAAATATGGCACAGCCTATGCTGTCTATTATATCTTCAATCAAAGGTAAAGGGTAGGAGTCTGAAACAGTGACCTGGTTCACTTTACGATAATCGGTACAGAAACGAAAAGTGCTATCGGGTTTTGGAATGAGAAGGCAAGGTGAAACCCAGGGGGAGGTACTAGGCTCAGCTAAGTTATGTTTTAACAAAAAATCTACCTCCTTTTTCATAGTCTCTCTTTTTTGTGGATTTAGTCGATATGCTGATTGCCTAATGGGTTGTACATCATCTGAGATTAGCTTAATATCATGTTTAAGTATATTGCAAAACCCTGGGAGGTCTGACGTGACTTTAGGAAATGTTGATAATAACTTAGTGAGATCTTTTGCTTGAGATGGATTCAGAACAGAAAAATACTCATCCAAGTTGTTGAGTATGTGACTGTTAGCAGGGTTTTCTTTAGGTAGAGGGAAGTCTAAATTCTCCAATAGGTCCATGTCATCTGTCTCCGGCTCCGGCCCTGACAAAACCGTATGCAATACAGGGAGGCTTATAGCCTCTGGGATGTCTTCCTCTGACTGCCTGGAATGGTAAAGTTTCACGAGATTAATGTGAACAAGTTGTGAATCTTTTCTGCGATCAGGAGTATGGACTATATAGTTGAGGGGAGATAGTTTATTAGCATCGACTTGAAAGTTTTGATGGAACCGTTCCAAGCAACCTTGGGACGGTGGGTGGTAAGCCGAAGATGTACAATGGTCCACACTGGGGTCTTTCATCACCTGTTTGAACAAAGATGGATCAGATTGTTGGGCTGTAATGAGCTCATCCTTACTAATGGTCTTATTGTACAGATCTTCTGTGGGTAGTAAGATATTGGAGGTGGTTTTAGATAAAGAGGGCCCATTTCGCACACTCTGTGACCGGGTGACAGCACAAGATGGGAAAAGATGAGGAATAGTTTCTTTAAGGTCAGTGGTGGAGTTGACAGGTAAGGGAGAGTCGACTGTCTTTATGTTAGGAACCACTAGATCTCCTACCAAGTCATTACCCAATAATAAATGAATGCCGCTCACAGGCATTGGATCCTTCCTTATGGCTATTTGCACTTCCCCAGTAATCAAGGGACATTGGAAGTGCACTTTAGCTAAAGGATAGGAAGAATGGGACGAGAGATCTGAAATTAGAACACTCTCATTAGTAAATGCGGTAGATATAACAGGAATGACGTTAAACAGGAGGATAGATTGTGCTGCGCCCGTATCACGTAGTATACGAATAGGGAAAGAACGAGACCCCTCTATGATTGAAATTTTTCCCTCATAGGTGAATGAAGAGAAGAGATCCTGATGGGGCCTTTCCACATTGGTGTTTGCTATTGGTTTGGATTTGGGATCCAGGGAACTACTTTTAGCAATTCGACTTTTTGGGTGTTTACAAGTCTGGACGTATGGCCTGGGTTTTTACAGTAAGAACAAGTAAGCTTGGTTGCATCGGGGGGAGTAGGTGTGGGACCTTTCGACCTACCACTCACGTTCCCAAGGTTATCATCAGAGGATGACCTAACATGTCGGGAAGTACCACGTTCCCTACGGCACAGTGACTCCACCAGCAAGGCGTACTCATTAGCCAGCTCAGCCGCACGTCCTAAATTAACCTCTCCACGCTCCTCCACATGCTTCAAGATGTGAAATGGTATCTTGCTCTTCCACTCCTCCAGGACTACCAAGTTATACCTAGGGAAATTACACTTCTGATTATTGTTCTTCTGAGAAGATCCTTAGATAAGGATAAGAGACTTGAAAGGGGAAGGGCGTATTACGGCATTTTATATAAAGATCCGGATTAACAACCCCGAGATACTTTAAAGAGGAAGGGCGTATTACGGCGTTAATATAAAGATCCGGATTAACAACCCTGAGATACTTTAAAGAGGAAGGGCGTATTACGGCATTAATATAAAGATCCGGATTAACAACCCTGATAAATGGTATGATTGACCCCGAATGAGATCATGAGAAGAACAATAATTGAGGCTTTATAATTATGGGGTCCTGGTAGAGCGGGCGTCCCAAGATATCACTTCACCCTAAACTAGTGACTATGGAACAGCCTACTCTGGAGTGAGGGTACGGCATTAAACAGATCCGGATTCTTCCCTACACTCGATAAGACTTACTACACGACTGCCACGTGTAATAACAGGTAAGCCTTATGACACTTGGAACCTAATATCCTACGGCTGTCACTCTTACTGTACGATAATACCAATATATGCACACACATATGAAGGGAACTTTAAACCACAGTAAAGCAATTGTGAACAGAAGTGACTGTGAGGAATAATTAACACTGAGTAACAAGGGAGGAAGGAGTATGGTACTTAAGGTCGAGTCCTGTCACGGTCGCCATTTGTTACGAGTTGGGGATTTAGAATATGGTTACACGTCTACCCAGATCCCAACAGGTAACAACAAAAAAAAAACAAAGACAATCGGACTATAAAAGGGTAGACAAAGGATGCGAGTTTTCGTTGTGTATAATAAAGTACCATAAATCCCTTAACAAAATATTCAGCTTATAAATTACCCTCAACCAAATTTAACCTAAACATTAACAGTATATACATATTAATAAAACATAAAACAATCTTGAAGCAAGTGGACGTGGGGGAGGCAATACAAGATACAAATACTTAAGTGAGGAGCTGAGATGGCTGACGAGTAAGGCTGAGTATTGTAGAAGACGCTAGGTAGTCACTGCGCCGCAGGTTTAGAGGATAGATGATCCTGTGGTCACTTCCCAGAGCCAAGTGCTCTCTCCTCGAATTGGAGCTCACAAAGAAGACTTGGAGGAAGTGACATAACAACCAGGATATGGAGAAGGGAAACCCCGGAGTGTTAACTAAGACGAGTCATACTCGTGTCTCGTCCCTAGATGGCGTTGCTCGTGGTGCTGGGTAGGTAGATCAGGACAATAGATGGCGTGAGTTCATAGTGCTGGGTGGAGGGTTCATGTAATATCTTCTCAAGTGACTACAACACATACACTTTCTCGAGTGACTACAACACATACACCTTCTCAAGTGACTACAACGCATACACCTTCTCGAGTGACTACAACACATACACCTTCTCGAGTGACTACAACACATACACCTTCTCAAGTGACTACAATACATACACCTTCTCGAGTGACTGCAACACATACACCTTCTCGAGTGACTACAACACATACGCCTTCTCAAGTGACTTCAACACATATACCTTCTCGAGTGACTACAACAGATACACCTTCTCGAGTGACTTCAACACATACTCCTTCTCAAATGACTACAACCCATACCCCTTTTCAAGTGACTACAACATATACACCTTCTCAAGTGACTACAACCCATATATCTTCTCAAGTGACTACAACACATACACCTTCTCAAGTGACTACAACACATACACCTTCTCAAGTGACTACAACATATATACCATCTCCAGTGACTACAACACAAACACCTTCTCATGTGACTACAACATATACACCTTCTCAAGTGACTACAACACATACACCTCCTCAAGTGAACTACAACACATACATCTTCTCAAGTGACTACAACACATACACCTTCTCAAGTGACTAC
>NW_024714820.1:0-17746 GCF_018991925.1 Homarus americanus
AATTTATTTATTTTATTTGGCTATAGTTTGACTCTAGTCCTGTTTCACGCCTTAACAGAGAATGCAGATTATTATAATTTTATTTTTTTTATTGCCCTCTCAATATATCACTGTCGGTAACTGTCTCTTTAACATGTAACTGTGGCTCCGATGGAGCCGATTAAGTTGTAGTAGTGGGATGGCGTGTTTGTTGTGCACAAGTAACCTCTTACTTGGAAGAGGTGTACTTGGTGACAGCCTTGGTGCCCTCAGACACGGCATGCTTGGCCAGTTCACCGGGCAGCAAGAGTCGGACAGCTGTCTGGATTTCCCGACTTGTAATGGTGGAGCGTTTGTTGTAGTGCGCCAGGCGGGAAGCCTCGGCAGCGATGCGCTCGAAGATGTCGTTCACGAAAGAGTTCATGATGGACATAGCTTTGGAGGAGACTCCTGTGTCGGGGTGCACTTGTTTCAGTACCTTGTAGATGTAGATGCTGTAGCTTTCCTTCCTCCTGCGCTTCTTCTTCTTGTCACCCTTGGCAATGGCCTTCTGGGCCTTTCCAGCCTTCTTGGCAGCCTTTCCGGAAGTTTTGGGAGGCATGGCGGCACAGTTACTCGTGGCGCGGAGCGAGAGAATTGAAAACTGGCCCGACTAACTTTTCCTTATATACCGAGCGGGCCGCTCAGGATCAGACTGGCTGCAGCTACGGCTCTCTTACATTGGTTGGGTCCGCGAGACGGCCACCTGGCCTGATCCTGAGCTTGGTATAAAAGATCAAGGTGGCGGGCGGAAATTTAACTCCTATCACGAAAAGCAGCAGCAGCAACATGTCAGGACGCGGCAAGGGAGGCAAAGTGAAGGGCAAGTCAAAGTCCCGTTCTAGCAGGGCCGGACTCCAGTTCCCCGTGGGTAGGATCCACCGTCTCTTGCGTAAAGGCAACTATGCTGAGCGTGTTGGTGCAGGTGCCCCTGTGTACCTTGCAGCCGTCATGGAGTACCTGGCAGCAGAAGTGCTCTAGCTGGCCGGTAACGCCGCCCGCGACAACAAGAAGACCCGCATTATCCCGCGTCATCTTCAGCTTGCCATTCGCAATGACGAGGAGCTGAACAAGCTCCTGTCTGGAGTCACCATTGCCCAAGGGGGTGTCCTTCCTAACATCCAAGCTGTGCTCCTCCCCAAGAAGACAGAGAAGAAATAAGAACCCAAGGTTCGTTCACACAAGACAACCTAACCAAACAGGCTCCTTTCGGAGCCACAGGATATCACTTAAAGAGAGAAATATACGACATCAACGTTTTGCAGGATAACACTCTATTTTACGTGTAATTAGCATAGTCTTGTGGAAATTGAGTGAAATTGATTTTGAATGGTGTAGATGTGAAGGGCGGTTGTGGGGGCCTGGGGTGGGGACTTAAACGGGACTTAGAAGGGCGCAAGAAGCAGCAGCAGCAGCAGCAGCAGCCAGGGAGGCGACCTTATTTTCAGTCAGGTTCATACACAAAGAAATACATCAGATTCATTGACAGTACAGTACACATTTACCAGTGTGGGCTAGCCAATTTGGGATAAAGAGCAAGAATGTAATGTCCTCAATGAAGTAATGACATAGTTCAAGATACAATAAGTGAGGTGGCCTGAAGTCTTTGACAGTGTCCCATTCAATAATATAGTAGTGCTTTAAAGGTGTATCACCAAGTTTACATGCTGAGTGTTCCTTTATGGGTACAGCGTTACTAACTAGCCAGATGTGTCTGTATCCTAACCTAATTCTGGCCACGACTACATCACACAGGCAGGCAGGAGCAAGTTGTTTGGACACTCTTCCTAGCCCCCTTGGTCCTTGTTCACCTACCTACTGTAGCAGTAAGTAGGTACCTGTTGTAAATCGAAAGGTTGCCAATTCGTATTCAGGGAAAGTTGTTGGAGCTTCTAAACTTGAACTGACACAATCCGAGGAGTGGTGACCCGAGGATCACAGACACTATCTCTCCCACTACAACTCCCTTCCTAACCTCCTGCTCCTTCCTAACCTCCTGCTCCTTCCTATGTCCTCCCAAAATTGAACCATGCTATCGCAAAGGTAATAATACAGGTAGAGACAACAACATATTTTCCTATTGTCTTATTATATATTAATAACAGAAACGCTGCCGCCATCCCGGAGGCTTTACATTGTCTCACTGTTCATTCCCTCCACAATTCTTCCTCTTACTTCTTCTTCTTCTTCTTCTTCTTCTTCTTCTTCTTCTTCTTCTTCTTCTTCTTCTTCTTCTTCTTCTTCTTCTTCTTCTTCTTCTTCTTCTTCTTCTTCTTCTTCTTCTTCTTCTTCTTCTTCTTCTTCTTCTTCTTCCATCAATACTTTATTAACGGTGTATGTAAGTTTCACCATGTTTTGCACTACAGCAGTAGAGCAAAGTATATTTTGTTAGCAATAAACCAAAAGCATATTTTATGGCCTAATCATCACTACATAGAACACCACCCATAAAGCATGATACTAGTAGACCACAAAAACTGCTATAAACCCCCAAAGCATATTTTATTGCCTAATCATCACTACATAGAACACCACTCATAAAGCATGATACTATTAGACCACAAACTGCTATAAACCCCAATAATATACTATACTAGTGACTCTAATTGTGTTACCCAATATTATACGAAATAATACTATAAAACATAATAATAAACACACTAATAGTGTATATTAGTTGAATGCACAATCTGATGAGAAGTCAAAAAAAAAAAAAAAAAAAATAGCAACAACCTAGAAAGAGTGTAGAGTATTTTTGTGCAAACTATTATACTAGTAGATGGTCTAAGATAACTGTATGTGAAGGAAAAGGTGTGCTCTCCACTCAAACTTTCTTTTTATGAAATCTCCTACTCCCGAGCTGAGCGGTACGCCCAATGGGAAACAAAACGTGGCACATAACACGCCGCCCGCCAGCTCTGGCTCGGTGAATAGGAATCAGTAATCGGGCGGAGTATAAACAACACCGCCGCCAATGTGCTCCTCCCATCTCTGAGGAAATCTGGCGGGCAACTTTGTATTATATTAGCATGTAATAATAATAACAATAATAATAATAATAATACTACTACTAATAATAATAATAATAATAATATTAATAATAATAACATGCAATTTCATTTTATAACACATACTAACAAAATAGTGTATAGCCTACTATACTTAACTATAATAGGTTAGGTTGCGTAGGAGGATCTAAAAAGTACAGTAGTATATACACACACACACACACACACATACATATAGACAACAAACTAAATTAGAAACCACACGTCAGTGAAGTTATCAAATCCTCCAGTTTCCGTCTCCACCTCCTACGCCGACTCAAGTCCCTCGGTGGTCCTGCACACGAGCTCCTCAGTGTTTACACAACATTCATACTTCCCAAGCTCACCTATGCCTCCTCCACCTGGTCTTCCTCCCTAAATGCCACACAACGTAAACACCTCGCAAAAGTGCAAAAGAGGCCATGCAAGATTATTCTCTACCCTTCCTACTCCACATATCAAGAAGCGCTCAACACACTGACCCTTTAGACTCTCACTGACCATCACCACGACCTCATCTGCAAATTTGGTAAGAAGCTTCTACACCGGCTCCTACTACCACCTGAGATCCCTAGTCCGAGAATTGCTCTTCGACACCACAACCGCATCCAGCCCAGCCCATACGTGCACGAACTGATCGCTATAAGAACAGCCCAGTCCCAACCATTGTAAAAATTATCGATAACTTGTAATAAATCAGTGTACTCACTCCCAGTAAACACTACTCCTTGCACTGTCACTATGTTGAAATGAACTGTAGTTTGAGCTTTTCCCCAGCTAGTTATTATATGTCTTATTTGTGTCACTCATGTTACTTGTATATTATTTGTAATTCGTAACCCATTCCCCAAATATGTAACTGTATATTTTCAGTCTTCTGGCTGCCAAGCTCTTTCAATAAAACGTTAATTATTATTATTATTATTATTATTATTTATATGTTGGCCCATACCAACTCACTCCCCTGAACCCTCCTCCCCAGCCGACTATCAACAAGTTCTTGCCATAAGGTACTATCTCATTTGGCAAAGGAATGGAACCAGTGATGAATAGTGGTGAACAGTGCTTAACTCAGTGAAAAACAACTCGGCAGTTGAGTCTTACCCAAGCTAGCTAACCACCTTCACACAGTGAGGTCCCAGGTACCCAGTTATACTTCCCCTGAGACTCCACGATAGAGAGGCCTGGGACCACACCTCACCCACTTGAATGAGTGAGTCATGTCGACCACGTGGTGTCCCCAAGATGCTACGACAACACGTAGTGAATGTTTTGCTACAGCATCATCATGTGAATTTCATCATAACACCATCTGTGAGGTAACTGCTACATCATCAGGCCCCTCATAACGCCATCTGTGAGGGAGTTACTACACTACGTGTCTGGTGTTCAACATCTCACCTTACATGATCTACGCGTGCAAACATTAATCTGGATGTTCACTGTGTGCTCCTTCACCTTTCTCTAATGAGGGCTTTTGTTAAACCACCAATTTATGATGTACTAAGTCATTTGTGTCCAATGTATACTTTCGAAAAGCCCTTGTTTGGGGAAGGTAGGAGAGAGTAGTCGTCATTATTGTCCAAGCCACATTATTTATTTCTATATATAAGTAATGCAGGCTGGTTTTTAAATACCTCAATCCCCTAACGGTGCCGTTTGTATATTAAGAAATACCGAAGCTATACAGTACAACACCAGCGAATATGAAGTATCACTGTAACCGGCAACTGTTACTCACTCATACCTACATACATATAGAGAGTCTTTACAGAATGATAGCAGACACGAGGAAGACGAACAACAAGAGGAGAAGAGTTAGAAGAAAATCAACTTCAAGCTGGAAGATACTTCCCAACCGTTTGACATGACTGAAACGCAGAACCCAACATGCACCGGACGCTTGACCGGACTCTATCCTGCCGCATCCAGGCGAGTTGCTGCTTAAAGTCCCTCACGCAAGCGCTGTTTAGCCACTGCACCTATTCTATCCTCCTAAAATTCACTTCAATCCCCCCTGCCACTAGCATGTTATGTATGTATGTATGTATGTATGTATGTATGTATGAATGAATGATAACTGCAACTTTGCGTATTAAAACTCATTACTCTTACCGAAGTAATATAGTGCGTGGTTATGTTATGTCATGTTAGGATAGATTATAAACTACATTGGGTTACATTTCGTGAGGTTCGGTGACGCTACAGGAAGTTAGGTGAGGTACCTGGAGGTTAGGTGAGGTACCTGGAGGTTAGGTGAATGTTGACTGACTGACTGACTGACTGACAATTATTAGGAAGTGGTTCCAACACGTTCACACACAACCTATACTCATACCACAAGTCCAGAATTAGAGAGGATCATGTTATTGGATATATTTTCAACGATTTACTCAGTGTCTAACCAACTCTTTAGCGATTTAAATGTGGACCTAAAATTAGGTCCGTATATTTGTTTGTCGTGGTGGTGGTGGTGGTGTGCGCCAGTCCATCAGGTTGATTAACCACCAAAACCATAAAGGGTGCGGCCCTGCCGTTTCAGGGCATAAACCACATCCATGGCGGTGACGGTCTTCTTTTTTGCGTGCTCGGTGTAGGTGACGGCGTCACGGATGACGTTCTCCAGAAACACCTTGAGGACGCCGCGGGTCTCCTCGTAGATGAGGCCGGATATACGTTTAACACCTCCACGCCGAGCTAGACGACGAATGGCGGGCTTGGTGATACCCTGGATGTTGTCACGAAGCACCTTACGATGACGCTTGGCGCCACCCTTTCCAAGTCCCTTGCCTCCTTTGCCTCGTCCTGTCATGTTGTTGTGGTTGCTACTACAGGTGGTCCTGGTGTGGCTTCGCCCACGGTTTGGTGGGAGTAGGTGGCGTGCTGTGGACGCAGCGGTAGTATCGTTCATCCAAGGCCGTCCCTCCCTCTTGGAGGTGGGGCGTAGCTTGCGGATGACGCATGCGGCACTCGTGGCCAATGAGGTGGCCACTGAGGTGGAGAATGTCTGTATATAAGCCCGCCCGCCTGCCGGGCCGCCCGTATTGACTATTTCGTCGTCGAGATGGCCCGTACTAAACAGACTGCCCGCAAGTCCACTGGAGGCAAGGCTCCACGGAAGCAGCTTGCCACCAAGGCAGCTCGCAAGTCCGCCCCAGCCACCGGTGGTGTCAAGAAGCCCCATCGTTACAGGCCCGGAACCGTCGCCCTTCGTGGGATCCGTCGTTACCAGAAGAGCACAGAGCTACTCATCAGGAAGCTGCCCTTCCAGCGCCTGGTGCGTGAGATCGCCCAGGATTTCAAGACTGACCTGCGCTTCCAGTCGTCTGCCGTCATGGCTCTGCAGGAAGCCTCTGAGGCTTACCTGGTGGGTCTTTTCGAGGACACCAACCTGTGTGCCATTCACGCCAAGCGCGTTACCATCATGCCCAAGGACATCCAGCTGGCCCGGCGCATCCGCGGAGAGCGTGCTTAAGTCCTCTTCCTTGGGGAAAAACAAAAAGCACAACAAAACCTACCAGACATCTATAACTCGGCCCTTCTCAAGGCCAAAGAACTGTTCTGAAGATAATTTTCATGACAATCGAAATGGTTGGTGGTCGGAGAGCGTTAATTTCGGTTACCCAAATCGCCTAACGGTAAGTTGGTAACATTCGTGGAGGTACGATTGTATAGTAGGTCATCAATTCGGGAGGTGGGTGGGTGCAACAAACAAGAGCTAGTAACAAATAAATATATAAAGAATAAGTAAGTAAAGAAATAAATAAAATAAAAGAACATACAATAAAATAAAATAAAAATTTTTTTACATGAAATAGGCATGCTGCAAACAAGAAATGAAGCCCAAACACACTCCATGTATGTCACTTTGCAGTGGGTGTAAAAGTACTCCACGCAGAATTTATTTATTTATTTATTATGTTTTGATTTAGTCCTGTTTCTACGCCAATAGAGAATGCAGATTATTATAATTTTATTTTTTTTATTTCCCTCTCAATATATCACTGTCGGTAACTGTCTCTTTAACATGTAACTGTGGCTCCGATGGAGCCGATTAAGTTGTAGTAGTGGGATGGCGTGTTTGTTGTGCACAAGTAACCTCTTACTTGGAAGAGGTGTACTTGGTGACAGCCTTGGTGCCCTCAGACACGGGCATGCTTGGCCAGTTCACCGGGCAACAAGAGTCGGACAGCTGTCTGGATTTCCCGACTTGTAATGGTGGAGCGTTTGTTGTAGTGCGCCAGGCGGGAAGCCTCGGCAGCGATGCGCTCGAAGATGTCGTTCACGAAAGAGTTCATGATGGACATAGCTTTGGAGGAGACTCCTGTGTCGGGGTGCACTTGCTTCAGTACCTTGTAGATGTAGATGCTGTAGCTTTCCTTCCTCCTGCGCTTCTTCTTCTTGTCACCCTTGGCAATGGCCTTCTGGGCCTTTCCAGCCTTCTTGGCAGCCTTTCCGGAAGTTTTGGGGGGCATGGCGGCACAGTTACTCGTGGCGCGGAGCGAGAGAATTGAAAACTGGCCCGACTAACTTTTCCTTATATACCGAGCGGGCCGCTCAGGATCAGACTGGCTGCAGCTACGGCTCTCTTACATTGGTTGGGTCCGCGAGACGGCCACCTGGCCTGATCCTGAGCTTGGTATAAAAGACCAAGGTGGCGGGCGGAAATTTAACTCCTATCACGAAAAGCAGCAGCAGCAACATGTCAGGACGCGGCAAGGGAGGCAAGGTGAAGGGCAAGTCAAAGTCCCGTTCTAGCAGGGCCGGACTCCAGTTCCCCGTAGGTAGGATCCACCGTCTCTTGCGTAAAGGCAACTATGCTGAGCGTGTTGGTGCAGGTGCACCTGTGTACCTTGCAGCCGTCATGGAGTACCTGGCAGCAGAAGTGCTCGAGCTGGCCGGTAACGCCGCCCGCGACAACAAGAAGACCCGCATTATCCCGCGTCATCTTCAGCTTGCCATTCGCAATGACGAGGAGCTGAACAAGCTCCTGTCTGGAGTCACCATTGCCCAAGGGGGTGTCCTTCCTAACATCCAAGCTGTGCTCCTCCCCAAGAAGACAGAGAAGAAATAAGAACCCAAGGTTCGTTCACCCAAGACAACCTAACCAAACAGGCTCCTTTCGGAGCCACAGGATATCACTTAAAGAGAGAAATATACGACATCAACGTTTTGCAGGATAACACTCTATTTTACGTGTAATTAGCATAGTATTGTGGAAATTGAGTGAAAATGTTTTTGAATGGTGTAGATGTGAAGGGGTACTGCGGGGGCCTGGGGTGGGGGACTTAAACGGGACTTAGAAGGGCGCAGAAGCAGCCTTGGCAGCCAGGAGGCGACCTTATTTTCAGTCAGGATTTCTAAAAATACATCAGATTCATTGACACATTTGGGCTAGCCAATTTGGGATAAAGAGCAAGAATGTAATGTCCTCAATGAAGTAATGACATAGTTCAAGATACAATAAGTGAGGTGGCCTGAAGTCTTTGACAGTGTCCCATTCAATAATATAGTAGTGCTTTAAAGGTGTATCACCAAGTTTACATGCTGAGTGTTCCGGTATGGGTACAGCGTTACTAACTAGCCAGATGTGTCTGTATCCTAACCTAATTCTGGCCACGACTACATCACACAGGCAGGCAGGCAGGCAGGCAGGCAGGCAGGAGCAAGTTGTTTGGACACTCTTCCTAGCCCCCTTGGTCCCTGTTCACCTACTGTAGCAGTAAGTAGGTACCTGTTGTAAATCGAAAGGTTGCCAATTCGTATTCAGGGAAAGTTGTTGGAGCTTCTAAACTTGAAATGACACAATCCGAGGAGTGGTGACCCGAGGATCACAGACACTATCTCTCCCACTACAAATCCCTTCCTAACCTCCTGCTCCTTCCTATGTCCTCCCAAAATTGAACCATGCTATCGCAAAGGTAATAATACAGGTAGAGACAACAACATATTTTCCTATTGTCTTATTATATATTAATAACAGAAACGCTGCCGCCATCCCGGAGGCTTTACATTGTCTCACTGTTCATTCCCTCCACAATTCTTCCTCTTACTTCTTTTTCTTCTTCTTCTTCTTCTTCTTCTTCTTCTTCTTCTTCTTCTTCTTCTTCTTCTTCTTCTTCTTCTTCTTCTTCTTCTTCTTCTTCTTCTTCTTCTTCTTCTTCTTCTTCTTCTTCTTCTTCTTCTTCTTCTTCCATCAATACTTTATTAACGGTGTATGTAAGTTTCACCATGTTTTGCACTACAGCGGTAGAGCAAAGTATATTTTGTTAGCAATAAACCAAAAGCATATTTTATGGCCTAATCATCACTACATAGAACACCACCCATAAAGCATGATACTAGTAGACCACAAAAACTGCTATAAAACCCCAAAGCATATTTTATTGCCTAATCATCACTACATAGAACACCACTCATAAAGCATGATACTATTAGACCACAAACTGCTATAAACCCCAATAATATACTATACTAGTGACTCTAATTGTGTTACCCAATATTATACGAAATAATACTATAAAACATAATAATAAACACACTAATAGTGTATATTAGTTGAATGCACAATCTGATGAGAAGTCAAAAAAAAAAAAAACAACATAACAATAACCTAGAAAGAGTGTAGAGTATTTTTGTGCAAACTATTATACTAGTAGATGGTCTAAGATATCTGTATGTGAAGGAAAAGGTGTGCTCTCCACTCAAACTTTCTTTTTATGAAATCTCCTACTCCCCAGCTGAGCGGTACGCCCAATGGGAAACAAAACGTGGCACATAACACGCCGCCCGCCAGCTCTGGCTCGGTGAATAGGAATCAGTAATCGGGCGGAGTATAAACAACACCGCCGGCAATGTGCTCCTCCCATCTCTGAGGAAATCTGGCGGGCAACTTAGTATTATATTAGCATGTAATAATAATAACAATAATAATAATAATAATAATAATACTAATAATAATAATAATAATAATATTAATAATAATAATATTAATAATAATAACATGCAATTTCATTTTATAACACATACTAACAAAATAGTGTATAGCCTACTATACTTAACTATAATAGGTTAGGTTGCGTAGGAGGATCTAAAAAGTACAGTAGTATATACACACACACACACACACACATACATATAGACAACAAACTAAATTAGAAACCACACGTCAGTGAAGTTATCAAATCCTCCAGTTTCTGTCTCCACCTCCTACGCCGACTCAAGTCCCTCGGTGTTCCTGCACACGAGCTCCTCAGTGTTTACACAACATTCATACTTCCCAAGCTCACCTATGCCTCCTCCACCTGGTCTTCCTCCCTAAATGCCACACAACGTAAACACCTAGAAAAAGTGCAAAAGAGGCCATGCAAGATTATTCTCTCCCCTTCCTACTCCACATATCAAGAAGCGCTCAACACACTGACCGACCCTGTAGACTCTCACTGACCATCACCACGACCTCATCTGCCAATTTGGTAAGAAGCTTCTACACCGGCTCCTACTACCATCTGAGATCCCTAGTCCGAGAATTGCTCTTCGACACCACAACCGCATCCAGCCCATACGTGCACGAACTGATCGCTATAAGAACAGCCCAGTCCCAACCATTGTAAAAATTATCGATAACTTGTAATAAATCAGTGTACTCACTCCCAGTAAACACTACTCCTTGCACTGTCACTATGTTGAAATAAACTGTAGTTTGAGCTTTTCCCCAGCTAGTTATTATATGTCTTATTTGTGTCACTCATGTTACTTGTATATTATTTGTAATTCGTAACCCATTCCCCATATATGTAACTGTATATTTTCAGTCTTCTGGCTGCCAAGCTCTTTCAATAAACCGTTAATTATTATTATTATTATTATTATTATTTATATGTTGGCCCATACCAACTCACTCCCCTGAACCCTCCTCCCCAGCGGACTATCAACAAGTTCTTGCCATAAGGTACTATCTCATTTGGCCAAGGAATGGAACCAGTGATGAATAGTGGTGAACAGTGCTTAACTCAGTGAAAAACAACTCGACAGTTGAGTCTTACCCAAGCTAGCTAACCACCTTCACACAGTGAGGTCCCAGGTACCCAGTTATACTTCCCCTGAGACTCCACGATAGAGAGGCCTGGGACCACACCTCACCCACTTGAATGAGTGAGTCATGTCGACCACGTGGTGTCCCCAAGATGCTACGACAACACGTAGTGAATGTTTTGCTACAGCATCATCATGTGAATTTCCTCATAACACCATCTGTGAGGTAACTGCTACATCATCAGGCCCTCATAACGCCATCTGTGAGGGAGTTACTACACTACGTGTCTGGTGTTCAACATCTCACCTTACATGATCTACGCGTGCAAACATTAATCTGTATGTTCACTGTGTGCTCCTTCACCTTTCTCTAATGGGGGCTTTTGTTAAACCACCAATTTATGATGTACTAAGTCATTTGTGTCCAATGTATACTTTCGAAAAGCCCTTGTTTGGGGAAGGTAGGAGAGAGTAGTCGTCATTATTGTCCAAGCCACATTATTTATTTCTATATATAAGTAATGCAGGCTGGTTTTTAAATACCTCAATCCCCTAACGGTGCCGTTTGTATATTAAGAAATACCGAAGCCATACAGTACAACACCAGCGAATATGAAGTATCACTGTAACCGGCAACTGTTACTCACTCATACCTACATACATATATAGAGTCTTTACAGAATGATAGCAGACACGAGGAAGACGAACAACAAGAGGAGAAGAGTTAGAAGAAAATCAACTTCAAGCTAAGAAGAAGAATACCAAGACATTTCCTCCAAACAAGAAAACAACACACACAATCCAGCCGACCAAACACTGAGAAACCATGGCGGAACCCAACATGCACCGGACACTTGACCTGACTCTATCCTGCCGCATCCAGGCGAGTTGCTGCTTAAAGTCCCTCACGCAAGCGCTGTTTAGCCACTGCACCTATTCTATCCTCCTAAAATTCACTTCAATCCCCCCTGCCACTAGCATGTTATGTATGTATGTATGTATGTATGTATGAATGAATGATAACTGCAACTTTGCGTATTAAAACTCATTACTCTTACCGAAATAATATAGTGCGTGGTTATGTTATGTCATGTTAGGATAGATTATAAACTACATTGGGTTACATTTCGTGAGGTTCGGTGACGCTACAGGAAGTTAGGTGAGGTACCTGGAGGTTAGGTGGATGTTGACTGACTGACTGACAATTATTAGGAAGTGGTTCCAACACGTTCACACACAACCTATACTCATACCACAAGTCCAGAATTAGAGAGGATCATGTGATTGGATATATTTTCAACGATTTACTCAGTGTCTAACCAACTCTTTAGCGATTTAAATGTGGACCTAAAATTAGGTCCGTATATTTGTTTGTCGTGGTGGTGGTGGTGGTGTGCGCCCGTCCATCAGGTTGATTAACCACCAAAACCATAAAGGGTGCGGCCCTGCCGTTTCAGGGCATAAACCACATCCATGGCGGTGACGGTCTTCCTTTTTGCGTGCTCGGTGTAGGTGACGGCGTCACGGATGACGTTCTCCAGAAACACCGTGAGGACGCCGCGGGTCTCCTCGTAGATGAGGCCGGATATACGTTTAACACCTCCACGCCGAGCTAGACGACGAATGGCGGGCTTGGTGATACCCTGGATGTTGTCACGAAGCACCTTACGATGACGCTTGGCGCCACCCTTTCCAAGTCCCTTGCCTCCTTTGCCTCGTCCAGTCATGTTGTTGTGGTTGCTACTACAGGTGGTCCTGGTGTGGCTTCGCCCACGGTTTGGTGGGAGTAGGTGGCGTGCTGTGGACGCAGCGGTAGTATCGTTCATCCAAGGCCGTCCCTCCCTCTTGGAGGTGGGGCGCAGCTTGCGGATGACGCATGCGGCACTCGTGGCCAATGAGGTGGCCACTGAGGTGGAGAATGTCTGTATATAAGCCCGCCCGCCTGCCGGGCCGCCCGTATTGACTATTTCGTCGTCGAGATGGCCCGTACTAAACAGACTGCCCGCAAGTCCACTGGAGGCAAGGCTCCACGGAAGCAGCTTGCCACCAAGGCAGCTCGCAAGTCCGCCCCAGCCACCGGTGGTGTCAAGAAGCCCTATCGTTACAGGCCCGGAACCGTCGCCCTTCGTGAGATCCGTCGTTACCAGAAGAGCACAGAGCTACTCATCAGGAAGCTGCCCTTCCAGCGCCTGGTGCGTGAGATCGCCCAGGATTTCAAGACTGACCTGCGCTTCCAGTCGTCTGCCGTCATGGCTCTGCAGGAAGCCTCTGAGGCTTACCTGGTGGGTCTTTTCGAGGACACCAACCTGTGTGCCATTCACGCCAAGCGCGTTACCATCATGCCCAAGGACATCCAGCTGGCCCGGCGCATCCGCGGAGAGCGTGCTTAAGTCCTCTTCCTTGGGGAAAAACAAAAAGCACAACAAAACCTACCAGACATCTATAACTCGGCCCTTCTCAGGGCCCAAGAACTGTTCTGAAGATAATTTTCATGACAATCGAAATGGTTGGTGGTCGGAGAGCGTTAATTTCGGTTACCCAAATCGCCTAACGGTAAGTTGGTAACATTCGTGGAGGTACGATTGTATAGTAGGTCATCAATTCGGGAGGTGGGTGGGTGCAACAAACAAGAGCTAGTAACAAATAAATATATAAAGAATAAGTAAGTAAAGAAATAAATAAAATAAAAGAACATACAATAAAATAAAATAAAATTTTTTTTTACATGAAATAGGCATGCTGCAAACAAGAAATGAAGCCCAAACACACTCCATGTATGTCACTTTGCAGTGGGTGTAAAAGTACTCCACGCAGAATTTATTTATTTATTTATTATGTTTCGATTTAGTCCGGTTTCTACGCCAATAGAGAATGCAGATTATTATAATTTTTTTTTTTTTTTATTTCCCTCTCAATATATCACTGTCGGTAACTGTCTCTTTAACATGTAACTGTGGCTCCGATGGAGCCGATTAAGTTGTGGTAGTGGGATGGCGTGTTTGTTGTGCACAAGTAACCTCTTACTTGGAAGAGGTGTACTTGGTGACAGCCTTGGTGCCCTCAGACACGGCATGCTTGGCCAGTTCACCGGGCAGCAAGAGTCGGACAGCTGTCTGGATTTCCCGACTTGTAATGGTGGAGCGTTTGTTGTAGTGCGCCAGGCGGGAAGCCTCGGCAGCGATGCGCTCGAAGATGTCGTTCACGAAAGAGTTCATGATGGACATAGCTTTGGAGGAGACTCCTGTGTCGGGGTGCACTTGCTTCAGTACCTTGTAGATGGAGATGCTGTAGCTTTCCTTCCTCCTGCGCTTCTTCTTCTTGTCACCCTTGGCAATGGCCTTCTGGGCCTTTCCAGCCTTCTTGGCAGCCTTTCCGGAAGTTTTGGGAGGCATGGCGGCACAGTTACTCGTGGCGCGGAGCGAGAGAATTGAAAACTGGCCCGACTAACTTTTCCTTATATACCGAGCGGGCCGCTCAGGATCAGACTGGCTGCAGCTACGGCTCTCTTACATTGGTTGGGTCCGCGAGACGGCCACCTGGCCTGATCCTGAGCTTGGTATAAAAGACCCAGGTGGCGGGCGGAAATTTAACTCCTATCACGAAAAGCAGCAGCAGCAACATGTCAGGACGCGGCAAGGGAGGCAAAGTGAAGGGCAAGTCAAAGTCCCGTTCTAGCAGGGCCGGACTCCAGTTCCCCGTGGGTAGAATCCACCGTCTCTTGCGTAAGGGCAACTATGCTGAGCGCGTTGGTGCAGGTGCCCCTGTGTACCTTGCAGCCGTCATGGAGTACCTGGCAGCAGAAGTGCTCGAGCTGGCCGGTAACGCCGCCCGCGACAACAAGAAGACCCGCATTATCCCACGTCATCTTCAGCTTGCCATTCGCAATGACGAGGAGCTGAACAAGCTCCTGTCTGGAGTCACCATTGCCCAAGGGGGTGTCCTTCCTAACATCCAAGCTGTGCTCCTCCCCAAGAAGACAGAGAAGAAATAAGAACCCAAAGTTCGTTCACACAAGACAACCTAACCAAACAGGCTCCTTTCGGAGCCACAGGATATCACTTAAAGAGAGAAATATACGACATCAACGTTTTGCAGGATAACACTCTATTTTACGTGTAATTAGCATAGTATTGTGGAAATAGAGTGAAATTGATTTTGAATGTTGTAGATGTGAAGGGGTACTGCGGGGGCCTGGGGTGGGGGACTTAAACGGGACTTAGAAGGGCGCAAGAAGCAGCAGCAGCAGCCAGGGAGGCGACCTTATTTTCAGTCAGGTTCATACACAAAGAAATACATCAGATTCATTGACAGTACAGTACACATTTACCAGTGTGGGCTAGCCAATTTGGGATAAAGAGCAAGAATGTAATGTCCTCAATGAAGTAATGACATAGTTCAAGATACAATAAGTGAGGTGGCCTGAAGTCTTTGACAGTGTCCCATTCAATAATATAGTAGTGCTTTAAAGGTGTATCACCAAGTTTACATGCTGAGTGTTTCGGTATGGGTACAGCGTTACTAACTAGCCAGATGTGTCTGTATCCTAACCTAATTCTGGCCACGACTACATCACACAGGCAGGCAGGAGCAAGTTGTTTGGACACTCTTCCTAGCCCCCTTGGTCCCTGTTCACCTACCTACTGTAGCAGTAAGTAGGTACCTGTTGTAAATCGAAAGGTTGCCAATTCGTATTCAGGGAAAGTTGTTGGAGCTTCTAAACTTGAACTGACACAATCCGAGGAGTGGTGACCCGAGGATCACATACACTATCTCTCCCACTACAAATCCCTTCCTAACCTCCTGCTCCTTCCTCTGTCCTCCCAAAATTGAACCATGCTATCGCAAAGGTAATAATACAGGTAGAGACAACAACATATTTTCCTATTGTCGTATTATATATTAATAACAGAAACGCTGCCGCCATCCCGGAGGCTTTACATTGTCTCACTGTTCATTCCCTCCACAATTCTTCCTCGTACTTCTTCTTCTTCTTCTTCTTCTTCTTCTTCTTCTTCTTCTTCTTCTTCTTCTTCTTCTTCTTCTTCTTCCATGAATACTTTATTAACGGTGTATGTAAGTTTCACCATGTTTTGCACTACAGCGGTAGAGCAAAGTATATTTTGTTAGCAATAAACCCAAAGCATATTTTATGGCCTAATCATCACTACATAGAACACCACCCATAAAGCATGATACTAGTAGACCACAAACTGCTATAAACACCCAAAGCATATTTTATTGCCTAATCATCACTACATAGAACACCACTCATAAGGCATGATACTATTAGACCACAAACTGCTATAAACCCCAATAATATACTATACTAGTGACTATAATTGTGTTTCCCAATATTTTACGAAATAATACTATAAAACATAATAATAAACACACTATTAGTGTATATTAGTTGAATGCACAATCTGATGAGAAGTCAAAAAAAAAACAACAACATAACAATAACCTATAAAGAGTGTAGAGTATTTTTGTGCAAACTATTATACTAGTAGATGGTCTAAGATAACTGTATGTGAAGGAAAAGGTGTGCTCTCCACTCAAACTTTCTTTTTATGAAATCTCCTACTCCCCAGCTGAGCGGTACGCCCAAAGGGAAACAAAACGTGGCACATAACACGCCGCCCGCCAGCTCTGGCTCGGTGAATAGGAATCAGTAATCGGGCGGAGTATAAACAACACCGCCGCCAATGTGCTCCTCCCATCTCTGAGGAAATCTGGCGGGCAACTTATTATTATATTAACATGTAATAATAATAACAATAATAATAATAATAATACTACTACTACTACTAATAATAATAATAATAATAATAATAATATTAATAATAATAATATTAATAATAATAACATGCAATTTCATTTTATAACACATACTAACAAAATAGTGTATAGCCTACTATACTTAACTATAATAGGTTAGGTTGCGTAGGAGGATCTAAAAAGTACAGTAGTATACACACACACACACACACACACACACACACACACACACACACACATACATATAGACAACAAACTAAATTAGAAACCACACGTCAGTGAAGTTATCAAATCCTCCAGTTTCCGTCTCCACCTCCTCCGCCGACTCAAGTCCCTCGGTGGTCCTGCACACGAGCTCCTCAGTGTTTACACAACATTCATACTTCCCAAGCTCACCTATGCCTCCTCCACCTGGTCTTCCTCCCTAAATGCCACACAACGTAAACACCTCGAAAAAGTGCAAAAGAGGCCATGCAAGATTATTCTCTACCCTTCCTACTCCACATATCAAGAAGCGCTCAACACACTGACCCTTTAGACTCTCACTGACCATCACCACGACCTCATCTGCAAATTTGGTAAGCAGCTTCTACACCATCCCCGACACCGGCTCCTACTACCACCTGAGATCCCTAGTCCGAGAATTGCTCTTTGACACCACAACCGCATCCAGCCCAGCCCATACGTGCACGAACTGATCGCTATAAGAACAGCCCAGTCCCAACCATTGTAAAAATTATCGATAACTTGTAATAAATCAGTGTACTCACTCCCAGTAAACACTACTCCTTGCACTGTCACTATGTTGAAATGAACTGTAGTTTGAGCTTTTCCCCAGCTAGTTCTTATATGTCTTATTTGTGTCACTC
>NW_024714821.1:0-14784 GCF_018991925.1 Homarus americanus
AAAATTATGTAATATTTCCTCGAATACGGAAAATCTACTTTCCCAAAAAGTCGAGACAATCTACTTTCCTAAAAAATTAGAAAATCAATTTACTTTTTTTTCGAGGAAGTAGATAACCAACTTTCCGGAAAGTCGATATTTCTATTTTATGATACAAATTTCCGTTTTCTATGATAATCTATTTTCGGTGTTGGTTATTCAAGAAATCCTCATGAAAGTAGATATTTCCTATTTTTTAGTGATACAATTTCTGTTTTATGATAATCTATTTTCGGCAAATTTGTTATCTAATCATCCTTCCCGGAGAGTAGATATTTCCTCATTTTTGTAGATACAAATTTCTGCTTTTGATAATCTACTTCCCAAAATTAGTAATTATTTCGAAAATACGAAAATCTACTTCCTCAAAAAGTCGATAATTCACTTTCCTAAAAAATTAGAATTATTCATTTCGGGGAAGTAGATAAATCAACTTCCCGGAAAAGTAGATATTTCCATTTTTTATGATAGCAAAATTTCTCGTTTTCTAAGATATCTATTTTCGGAAAGTTGTTATCTGAACTAACTTTCCTGGAAAGTCGATATTTCCATTTTTATGATACAAATTTCCCGTTTTCTTATGATAATCTATTTTCGGGAAAGCCGATATTTTGTATTTTTATGATACAATTTCCTGTTTTCTATGATAATCTATTTTCGAAAAGTGGTTATCTAAGAAACTTTCGCGTGAAAGTTGATATTTCCCATTTTTATGACACAAATTTCCTGTTTTTTATGATATCTATTTCCTTGGCAAATTTGCTATTCAACTAACTTTCCCGGAAAAGTAGATATTTCCCCATTTTTATGATACAAATTTCCTGTTTTCTATGATAATCTACTTCCCAAAATTATTAGGTAATATTTCCTGAAAATACGAAAAATCTACTTCTTCCCAAAAAGCGATAATCTACTTCTAAAAAATTAGAAAATCAATTTACTTTTTCGAGGAAGTAGATAACCAACTTTCCCGGAAAGTAGATATTTCTATTTTATGATACAAATTTCGTTTTCTATGATAATCTACATTCCTGCACTAGGTAATATTTCGAAAATACGAAAATCTACTTTCCAAAAAAGTCGATAATCTACTTTCTCCTGAAAATTAGAAAATCTATTTACTTTCGGGAAGTAGAAAGATAAACAACTTTCCCGAGCAGATATTTCTACTCTTTTGCGATACAACTTCGTTTTCTATGATACTCATTTTCGAAAGTTGGTTATTCAACCAACTTTCCCGGAAAGTCGATATTTCCCCATTTTTATGATACAAATTTTCGTTTCTATGATAATCTGATTTCGTGAAAGTTGGTTATCTAACCAACTTCGCGTGAAAGCAGATATTTCCCATTTTCGCGATACAAATTTCCGTTTCTATGATAATCTATTTTCGGCAAATTTGCTATCTAACTAACTTTCCCGAAAAGCAGATATTTCTATTTCTTATGCGATACAAATTTCCTGTTTTCTATGATAACTACTCCTCTAAAAATTAGTAATATTTCTGAAAATATGAAAATCTACTTTCCCAAAAGTCGATAATCTACTTTCCTGAAAAATTAGAGAATCTATCTACTTTTCGGGAAGTAGATAACTAACTTTCCTGAAAAAGCAGATATTTCCCATTTTATGATACAAATTTTCGTTTTCTATGATATCTATTTTCGGAAAGTTATTATCTAACCAACTTTCCTGAAAAGTCGATATTTCGTATTTTTTATGATACAAATTTCCTGCTTATGATAATCTATTTTCGGTGCTATTATCTAAGAAACTTTCGCGAAAGTAGATATTTCCTATTTTTTATGTATACAAATTTCTGTTTTCTATGATATTCATTTTCGCAAATTTCCATATCTAACCAACTTTTCCCGGAAAGTAGATATTTCTATTTTTATGATACAAATTTCTTGTTTTATGATAATTCATTTTCGAAAGGTTATCTAACCAATTTTCCGGAAAGTCGATACTCATTTTTTATGATACAAATTTCCTGTTTCTTGCGATAATCTATTTCGGGAAAGTTGGTTATCTTAAGAACTTCGCGGAAAATAGATATTTCTCATTTTTATGATACAAATTTCTGTTTTCTATGATAATTCCGCTGAAAGTTGGTTATCTAAGAAACTTTCGTGAAAAAGTTAGATATTTCTATTTTTTATGATACAAATTTCTGTTTTCATGAAAATCTACTTCCCAAAATTAGGTATTATTTCCCCGAAAATACGAAAATCTACTTCAAAAAGTCGATAATTCATTTTCCCAAAAATTAGAATCTATTTACTTTTTCGTGAAGTAGATAACCAACTTTCCTGGAAAGTATATTTCTATTTTTATGATACAAATTTCCTGTTTTCAATGATAATTATTTCGGTGTTGGTTATCTAACCAACTTCTTCCCGGAAAGTCGATATTTCCTATTTTTTAAGACATACAAATTTCCTCAGTTTTCTATGATAATTCATTTTCGAAAGTTGGTTATCTAAGAAACTTTCGCGGAAAAGTAGATATTTCATTTTTATGATACAAATTCCTGTTTTCTATGATAATCTGATGTTTTCAAGTTGGTTATCTAAATCAATCTCTTCCTGAAAGTAGATATTTCCCATTTTTTATGATACAAATTTCGCGTTTTCTATGATAATCTACTCCTAAATTAGGTAATATTTCGAAAATACGAAAATCTACTTTTCCCAAAAAGTCGATAATTCATTTCTGAATTTAGAAAATCTATTTACTTTTTTCGAAGAGATAATCAACTTCTCCTCGCGAAAGTAGATATTTCTATTTTTATGATACAAATTCTCTTGTTTTCTTTATGATATCTATTTCGGAAAGTTGGTTATCAACCAATTTCCCGGAAAGTCGATATTTTATTTTTTATGCGATACAAATTTCCTGTTTTCTATGATACATCTATTTTCGAAAGTCGGTTATCTAACCAACTTTCCCGGAAAAGTCGATATTTTTCATTTTTATGATACAAATTTCCTGCTTCTATGATAATCTATTTTCCGGGAAAGTTGGTTATTCAAACTTTCGCGGAAAGTAGATATTTCCCATTTTTTATGATACAAATTTCCTGGGTTTTCTATGATATCTATTATTTTCGTTATTATCTAACCAACTTTCCGGAAATTAGATATTTCCCATTTTTATGCGATACAAATTTCCTGTTTCTATGATAAATTCACTTCCCAAAATAGTAATATTTCACGAAAATACGAAAATCTACTTTTCCAAAAGTCGATAGTCTACTTTCCTGAAATTTTGAAAAATCTATCTACTTTTCAGGGAAGTAGATAAATTTTTTTAACTCTCTGAAAGTAGATATTTCTCATTTCCTTTATGATACAAATTTTCGTTTTCATGATAATCTATTTTCGAAAGTTTGTTATCTATCCAACTTCCCAAGTCGATATTTCTACTTTTTATGATACAAATTTCCTGTTTCTATGATAATCTATTTTCAAGAAAGTTATTATTCAAGAACTTTCGCGGAAAGTAGATATTTCCCATTTTATGATACAAATTTCTGCTCTATGATAATTCAACTTCCCAAAATTAGGTAATATTTCCCGGAAAATACGAAAATTCATTTTCCCAAAAAGTCGATATCGACTCTTCCTGAAAATTGTAGTGTAATCTATTCACTTTTTCGAAGTAAATAACCAACTTTTCCGGAAAGTAGATATTTCCATTTTTTATGATACAAATTTTCTGTTTTCTATGATAATCTATTTTCGGGAAAGTCGATATTTCCATTTTTATGATACAAATTTCGTTTATGATAATCTATTTTCGGAAAGTGGTTATCTAAGAAACTTCCCGGAAAGTAGATATTTCCATTTTTATGATACAAATTTCCTTTTTCTATGATAATCTATTTTCGGCAAATTTGGTTATCAACCAACTTTCCGAAAGTAGATATCATTTTTTATGATACAAATTTCCGTTTTCTATGATAATCTACTTCCAAATTAGGTAATATTTCGAAAATACGAAAATTCATTTCCCAAAAGTCGATATCGACTTCCGAAAATTAGAAAATCTATCTACTTTTTCGAAGTAAATAACCAACTTCCCGGAAAGTAGATATTTCCATTTTATGATACAAATTTTCGTTTTATGATAATCTATTTTCGGAAAGTCGATATTTCCCATTTTTATGACAATTTCCTGTTTTGATAATCTATTTTCGAAAGTTGGTTATCTAAGAAACTTTCGCGGAAAGTAGATATTTTCATTATTTATGATACAAATTTCATTTTCTATGAAAATTTATTTTCGGCAAATTTGGTTATCTAACCAACTTTCCTGAAAGTAGATATTTCCATTTTTATGATACAAATTTCCCGTTTTCTATGATAATCTACTTCCAAAATTAGGTAATATTTCCGAAAATACGAAAATCTACTTCCCAAAAAGTCGATAATCTACTTTCCCGAAAATTAGAAAATCTATTTACTTTTCGGGAAGTAGATAACCAACTTCTGAAAGTAGATATTTCCCATTTTTATGATACAAATTTCTGTTTTATGATAATCTATTTTCGGGAAATTTGTTATCTAACCAACTTTCCCGGAAAGTTGATATTTCCATTTTTTATGATACAAATTTCCTGTTTTCTATGATATCTATTTTCGGAAAGTTGGTTATCTAACCAACTTTCCCGGAAAGTAGATATTTCCATTTTTATGATACAAATTTCCCGTTTTCTATGATAATCTACTTCCCAAAATTAGTAATATTTCCCGAAAATAAGAAAATCTACTTTCCCAAAAATTCGATAATCTACTTTCCCGAAAATTAGAAAACTATCTACTTTTCGGGAAGTAGATAACCAAATTTCCCGGAAAGTAGATATTTTCCATATTTTATGATACAATTTCGTTTCTATGATAATCTATTTTCGAAAGTTGGTTATCTAACCAACTTTCCCGGAAAGTCGATATTTCCCATTTTTTGATACAAATTCTGTTTTCTATGATAATCTATTTTCGGGAAAGTTGGTTATTAAGAAACTTTCGCGGAAAGTAGATATTTCCATTTTTATGATACAAATTTCTCTTGTTTCATGATAATTATTTTCGAAATTTGGTTATCAACCAACTTTCCCGGAAAGTAGATATTTCCATTTTTATGATACAAATTTCTGTTTTCTATGATAATCTACTCCCAAAATTAGTAATATTTCCCGAAAATACGAAAATCTACTTTCCCAAAAAGTCGATAATCTATTTCCCGAAAATTCACTTTTCGGGGAAGTAGATAACCAACTTCCCCGAAAGTAGATATTCCATTTTTATGATACAAATTTTCGTTTTCTAAGATATTCTATTTTCGAAAGTTGTTATCTAACCAACTTTGAAAGTCGATATTTCCCATTTTTATGATACAAATTTCCCGTTTTCTATGATAATCTATTTTCGGGAAAGTCGATATTTCCCATTTTTATGATACAAATTTCCTGTTTTCGATAATCTATTTTCGAAAGTGGGTTATCTAAGAAACTTGCGGAAAGTTGATATTTCCCATTTTTATGACACCAATTTCCTGTTTCTATGATAATCTATTTTCGGCAAATTTGGTTATCTAACCAACTTTCCCGGAAAGTAGATATTTCCCATTTTTATGATACAAATTTCCCGTTTCTATGATATTTTCGAAAGTTGGTTATCTAACCAACTTTCCCGGAAAGTAGATATTTCCATTTTTATGATACAAATTTCCCGTTTTCTATGATAATCTACTTCCCAAAATTAGGTAATATTTCCCCGAAAATACGAAAATCTACTTTCCCAAAAGTCGATAATCTACTTTCCCACAAATTGAAATATTTACTTTTTTCGGGAAGTAGATAACCAACTTTCCCGGAAAGTAGATATTTCCATTTTTATGATACAAATTTCCTGTTTTTATGATAATCTATTTCGGGAAAGTTGGTTATCTAACCAACTTTCCCGGAAAGTCGATATTTCCCATTTTTATGATACAAATTTCCTGTTTTCTATGATAATCTATTTTCGGAAAGTTGGTTATCTAACCAACTTTCGCGGAAAGTAGATATTTCCCATTTTTATGATACAAATTTCCCGTTTTCTATGATAATCTACTTCCAAAATTAGTAATATTTCCGAAAATACGAAATCTACTTTCCCAAAGTCGATAATCTACTTTCCGAAAATTAGAAATCTATTTACTTTTCGGGGAAGTAGATAACCAACTTTCCCGGAAAGTAGATATTTCATTTTTATGATACAAATTTCTCGTTTTCTATGATACTATTTTCGGAAAGTTGTTATCTAACCAACTTTCCCGGAAAGTCGATATTCCCATTTTTTGTGATACAAATTTCCGTTTTCTATGATAATCTATTTTCGGAAAGTTGGTTATCAAAGAAACTTTCGCGGAAAGTAGATATTTATTTTTATGATACAAATTTCCGTTTTCTATGATATTTTCGGGAAAGTTGGTTATTTAACCAACTTTCCCGGAAAGTAGATATTTCATTTTTATGATACAAATTTCCCGTTTTCTATGATAATCTACTTCCCAAAATTAGGTAATATTTCCCGAAAATACGAAAATCTACTTTCCCAAAAGTCGATAATCTACTTTCCCAAAAATTAGAAATCTATTTACTTTTTCGGGAAGTAGATAACCAACTTTCCCGGAAAGTAGATATTTCCCATTTTTATGATACAAATTTCCCGTTTTCTATGATATCTATTTTCGGAAAGTTGTTATCTAACCAACTTTCCCGGAAAGTCGATATTTCCCATTTTTTATGATAATTTCCCGGTTTCTATGATAATCTATTTTCGAAAGTTGTTATCTAACCAACTTTCGCGGAAAGTCGATATTTCCCATTTTTATGATACAAATTTCCCGTTTTCTATGATAATCTAGTTTCGGCAATTTGGTTATCTAACCAACTTTCCCGGAAAGTAGATATTTCCATTTTTTATGATACAAATTTCCCGTTTCTATGATAATCTACTTCCCAAAATTAGGTAATATTTAAAATACGAAAATCAATTTCCCAAAAAGTCGATAATCTACTTTTCCCGAAAATTAGAAAAATCTATTTACTTTTCGGGGAAGTAGATAACCAACTTCTTCCGGAAAGTAGATATTTCCCATTTTTATGATACAAATTTCGTTTTCTATGATAATCATTTTTGGGAAAGTTGTTGTAACCAACTTTCCCGGAAAGTCGATATTTCCATTTTTTATGATACAAATTTCCGTTTTATGATAATCTATTTTCGGGAAGTGTATCTAAGAAACTTTCGCGGAAAGTAGATATTTCCCATTTTTTATGACACAAATTTCCTGTTTTATGATAATCTATTTTCGGCAAATTTGGTTATCTAACCAACTTTCCCGGAAGGTAGATATTTCCCTTTATGATACAAATTTCGTTTTCTATGATAATCTACTTCCAAATTAGGTAATATTTTCCCGAAAATACGAAAATCTACTTTCCCAAAAAGTCGATAATTTACTTTCCCAAAAATTAGAAAATCTATTTACTTTTCGGGGAAGTAGATAACCAACTTTCCCGGAAAGTAGATATTTCCCATTTTTTATGATACAAATTTCGTTTTTTATGATAATCTATTTTCGAAAGTTGGTTATCTAACCAACTTTCCCGGAAAGTCGATATTTCCCATTTTTATGATACAAATTTCCTGTTTCTATGATAATCTATTTTCGAAAGTTGGTTATCTAACCAACTTTCCCGGAAAGTAGATATTTCATTTTATGATACAAATTTCCGTTTTCTATGATAATCTACTTCCCAAAATTAGTAAATATTTCCCCGAAAATACGAAAATCTACTTTCCCAAAAGTCGATAATCTACTTTCCCGAAAATTAGAAAATCTATCTACTGGGGAAGTAGATAACCAACTTTCCCGGAAAGTAGATATTTCCCATTTTTATGATACAAATTTCTCGTTTTCTATGATATCATTTTCGAAAGTTGTTATCTAACCAACTTTCCGGAAAGTCGATATTTCCATTTTTATGATACAAATTTCCCGTTTTCGATAATCTATTTTCGGGGTTGGTTATCTAAGAAACTTTCGCGGAAAGTAGATATTTCCCATTTTTTGATACAAATTTCCTGTTTTATGATAATCTATTTTCGGCAAATTGGTTATCTAACCAACTTTTCCGGAAAGTAGATATTTCCATTTTTTATGATAAATTTCGTTTTCTATGATAATTATTTTCGGGAAAGTTGGTCTAACCAACTTTCCGAAAGATATTTCCCATTTTTATGATACAAATTTCCTGTTTCTATGATAATCTACTTCCCAAAATTAGGTAATATTTCCCGAAAATACGAAAATTCACTTTCCAAAAGTCGATATCTACTTTCCCAAAAAATTAGAAATCTATTTACTTTTCGGGAAGTAGATAACCTACTTTCCCGGAAAGTAGATATTTCCAATTTTTATGATACAAATTTCTGTTTTCTATGATAATCTATTTTCGGGAAAGTTGGTTATCTAACCAACTTTCGCGGAAAGTAGATATTTCCCATTTTTATGATACAAATTTCTGTTTTATGATAATCTAAATTCGGCAATTTGGTTATCTAACTAACTTTCCCGGAAAGTAGATATTTCCCATTTTTATGATACAAATTTCGTTTTCTATGATAATCTACTCCCAAAATTAGGTAATATTTCCCGGAAAAATACGAAAATCTACTTTCCCAAAAAGTCGATAATCTATTTTCCCGAAAATTAGAAAATCTATTTACTTTTCGGGGAAGTAGATAACCAACTTTCCGGAAAGTAGATATTTCCCATTTTTATGATACAAATTTCGTTTCTATGATAATCTATTTTCGGGAAAGTTGGTTATCTAACCAACTTTCCCGGAAAGTCGATATTTCCATTTTTTGTGATACAAATTTCCTGTTTCTATGATAATCTATTTTCGGGAAAGTTGTTATCTAAGAAACTTTCGCGGAAAGTAGATATTTCCCATTTTTTATGATACAATTCCGGTTTCTATGATAATATTTTCGGGAAAGTTGGTTATCTAACCAACTTTCCCGGAAAATAGATATTCCCATTTTTATGATACAAATTTCCCGTTTTCTATAAAGTTGATTATCTAACCAACTTTCGCGAAAGTAGATATTTCCATTTTTTATGATACAAATTTCCGTTTTCTATGATAATTTGTTTTCGGGAAAGTTGGTTATTCAACCAACTTTCTAAAGTCGAAATTTCCCATTTTTATGATACAAATTTCCCGTTTTCTATGATAATCTATTTCGGGAAAGTTGGTTATCTAATAAACCCTGCGGAAAGTATATTTCTATTTTTTGATACAAATTTCCTGTTTTTCTATGATAATCTATTTTTGGGCAATGGTTATCTAACCAACTTTTCCCGGAAAGTAGATATTTCCCATTTTTTATGATACAAATTTCTTCGTTTTGATAATCTATTTTTCGAAAGTTGGTTATCTAACCAACTTTTCCGGAAAGCTGATATTTCATTTTTTATGATAATAAATTTCCTCTGTTTTATGATATTTCATTTTCGGAAAGTTATATCTTACAAAACCGTGAGTGATATTTCCCATTTTTATGATACCTTTTATGATACAAATTTCCATTTTCTATGATAATCTACTTCCCAAAATTAGGTAATATTTCCCGAAAATACGAAAATCTACTTTCCCAAAAAGTCGATAATCTACTTCGAAAATTAGAAAATCTATCTACTTTTCGGGAAGTAGATTACCAACTTTCCTGAAAGTCGATATTTCCCATTTTTTGATACAAATTTCTATGATAATCTATTTTCGAGTTTATTATCTAACAAACGTTCCCGGAAAGTAGATATTTCCCATTTTTTATGATACAAATTTCCGTTTTGTATGATAATCTATTAGAAAGTTGATCTAAGAAACTTTCGCGGAAAGTAGATATTTCCCAATTTTATGATACAAATTTCCCGTTTTCAGATAATCTACTTCCAAAATTAGGTAATATTTCCCGAAAATACGAAAATCTACTTTCCCAAAAAGTCTATAATCTACTTTTCCCTGAAAATTAGAAAATCTATCTACTTTTCGGGAAGTAGATAACCAACATTCCCGAGTAGATATTTCCCATTTTTTATGATACAATTTCGTTTTCTATGATAATCTATTTGCGGAAAGTTGGTTATCTAAGAAACTTTCGCGGAAAGTAGATATTTCCCATTTTTATGATACAAATTTCCTGCTTATGATAATCTATTTTCGGCAAATTTGGTTATCTAACCAACTTTCCCGGAAAGTAGATATTTCCTTTTTATGATACAAATTTCGTTTTCATGATAATCTATTCTATATCAGGTAACATTTCCTCGAAAATACGAAAATCATTCCAAAAAGTCGATAATCATTTCTTCCCGAAAATTAGAAAATCTATTTACTTTTCGGGGAAGTAGATAACCAACTTTCCCGGAAAGTAGATATTTCCCATTTTTATGATACAAATTTTCGTTTATGATAATCTATTTTCGGGAAAGTTATATCTAACCAACTTTCCCGGAAAGTCGATATTTCCATTTTTATGATACAAATTTCCTGTTTTCTATGATAATCTATTTTCGAAAGTTGTTATCTAAGAAACTTTCGCGGAAAGTAGATATTTCCCATTTTTATGATACAAATTTCCCGTTTTCTATGATAATCTATTTTCGGGAAAGTTGGTTATCTAAGAAACTTTCGCGGAAAGTAGATATTTCCCATTTTTATGATACAAATTTCTGTTTTCTATGATATCTATTTTCGCAAATTTGGTTATCTAAACCAACTTTCCCGGAAAGTAGATATTTCCCATTTTTATGATAAAATTTCGTTTCTATGATAATCTATTTTCGAAAAAGTTGGTTATCTAACCAACTTTCCCGGAAAGTCGATATTTCATTTTTTATGATACAAATTTCCCGTTTTCTATGATAATCTATTTTGAAAGTTGGTTATCTAACCAACTTTCCCGGAAAGTCGATATTTCCCATTTTTATGATACAAATTTCGTTTATGATAATCTATTTTCGAAAGTTGGTTATCTAAGAAACTTTCCCGGAAAGTAGATATTTCCCATTTTTATGATACAATTTCTATGATAATCTACTCCAAAATTATGTAATATTTCTGAAAATACGAAAATCTACTTTCCCAAAAAGTCGATAATCTACTTTCCCGAAAATTAGGAAAATCTATCTACTTTCGAAGTAGATAACCAACCTTCCCGGAAAGTAGATATTTCCATTTTATAATACAAATTTCCTGTTTTATGATAATCTATTTTCGGGAAAGTGATTCCAAGAAACTTCGCGGAAAGTAGATATTTCCCATTTTATGATACAAATTTCCGTTTCTATGATAATCTATTTTCGCAAATTTGGTTATCTAACCAACTTTCCCGGAAAGTAGATATTTCCATTTTTTATGATACAAATTTCCCGTTTTCTATGATAATCTACTTCCAAAATTAGTAATATTTCCTCGAAATACGAAAATCTACTTTCCCAAAAAGTCGATAATCTACTTTCCGAAAATTAGAAATCTATCTACTTTTCGGGAAGTAGATAACCAACTTTCCCGGAAAGTAGATATTTCCATTTTTATGATACAAATTCTGTTTTCTATGATAATCTATTTTCGGGAAAAATTGTTATTCAACCAACTTTCCCGGAAAGTCGATATTTCCCATTTTTATAATACAAATTTCCTGTTCTATGATAATCTATTTTTGGGAAAGTTGGTTATCCAAAAAACTTTGCGGAAAGTAGATATTTTCCCATTTTTTATGATACAATTTCTCCTGCTTATGATAATCTGCTTCCAAAAATTAGGTATTTCTTCGTAAATACGAAAATCTACTTCTTCCCAAAAGTCGATAATCTACTTTCCGAAAATATGAACTATCTACTTTTTCGGGAAGTAGATAACCAACTTTCCGGAAAGTAGATATTTCCCATTTTTATGATACAAATTTCGTTTCTATGATAATCTATTTCCGGGAAAGTTGGTTATCTAAGAAACTTTCGCGGAAAGTAGATATTTCCCATGATACAAATTTCCTGTTTTATGATATCTATTTTCGGCAAATTTGGTTATCTAACCAACTTTCCCGGAAAGAAGATATTTCCATTTTTTATGATACAATTTCCCGTTTCTATGATAATCTACTTCAAAATTAGGTAATATTTCCGCGAAATACGAAAAATCTACTTTTCCCAAAAAGTCGATATCTATCAGAAAATTAGAAAATCTATCAACTTTTCGGGGAAGTAGAACCAACTCTTCCGGAAAGTCGATATTTCCCATTTTTATGATAAATTTCCCGTTTCTATGATTTATAAATTTGGTTATCTAACCAACGTTCCGGAAAGTAGATATTTCCCAATTTTATGATACAAATTTCCGTTTTCTATGATATCTATTTTCGGCAAATTTAGTTATCTAACCAACTTTCCCGGAACGTAGATATTTCCCATTTTTATGATACAATTTCCCATTTCTATGATAATCTATTTCCAAATAGGTATCGAAATACGAAAATTCACTTTCCAAAAGTCGATAATCTACTTCCCCGAAAATTAGAAAATCTATCTACTAGAAGTAGATTACCAACTTCCCGGAAAGTCGATATTTCCCATTTTTATGATACAAATTTCCTGTTTTATGATAATCTATTTTGAGAAAGTTGTTATCTAAGAAACTTTCCGGAAAGTAGATATTTCCCATTTTTATGATACAAATTTCCCGTTTCTATGATAATCTACTCCCAAAATTAGGTAATATTTCGAAAATACGAAATCTACTTTCCTAAAAGTCGATAATCTACTCTTTCCTGTAAAAATCTATCTACTTTTCGGAAGTAGATAACCAACTTTTCCCGGAAAGTAGATATTTCATTGATACAAATTTTCGTTTCTATGATAATCTATTTTCGGCAAATTTAGTTATCTAACCAACTTTCCCGGAACGTAGATATTTCCCATTTTTATGATACAAATTTCCCATTTTCTATATAATCTACTTCCAAAATTAGGTAATATTTCCAAAATACGAAAATCTACTTTCCCAAAAAGTCGATAATCTACTTCGAAAATTAGAAAATCTATCTACGGAGTAGATTACTAACTTTCCGGAAAGTCGATATTTCCATTTTTATGATACAAATTTCCTGTTTCTATGATAATCTATTTGCGGGAAAGTTGGTTATCTAAGAAACTTTCGCGGAAAGTAGATATTTCACATTTTTTATGATACAAATTTCCGTTTTCTATGATATCTATTTTCGGAAATTTGGTTATCTAACCAACTTTCCCGGAAAGAAGATATTTCCCATTTTTATGATACAAATTTCCTGTTTCTATGATAATCTACTTCCCCAAAATTAGGTAATATTTCGAAAATACGAAAATTCATTTTCCCAAAGTCGATACTTACTTCCAGAAAATTAGAAAATCTATCCACTTTTCGGAAGTAGATAACAACTTTCCGGAAAGTAGATATTTCCCATTTTTATGATACAAATTTCTCGTTTTCTATGATAATCTATTTTCGGGAAAGTTGGTTATCTAACCAACCTTTCCCTGGAGGATTATTCCCATTTTTATGATACAAATTTCCCGTTTCTATGATAATCTATTTTCGGGAAAGTTGGTTATCTAAGAAACTTTCGCGGAAAGTAGATATTTCCCATTTTTATGATACAAATTTCCCGTTTTCTATGATAATCTATTTTCGGCAAATTTGGTTATCTAACGGAAAGTAGATATTTCCCATTTTTATGATACAAATTTCCCGTTTTCTATGATAATCTACTTCCCAAAATTAGGTAACATTTCCCCGAAAATACGAAAATCTACTTTCCCAAAAATCGATAATCTACTTTCGAAAATTAGAAAATCTATTACTTCGGGAAGTAGACTCTTTCGGAAAGTAGATATTTCCCATTTTTATGATACAAATTTCTCGTTTCTATGATAATCTATTTTCGGAAAGTTGGTTATCTAACCAACTTTCGGAAAGTCGATATTCCCATTTTTTATGATACAAATTCCGTTTTCTATGATAATCTATTTTCGGGAAAGTTGGTTATCGACTTTCGCGGAAAGTAGATATTCCCATTTTTTATGATACAAATTTCCGTTTTCTATGATAATCTATTTTCGGAAAGTTGGTTATCTAAACTTTCCGGAAAGTAGATATTTCCAATTTTTATGATACAAATTTCCCGTTTTCTATGATAATCTATTTTCGGCAAATTTGGTTATCTAACCAACTTTCGGAAAGTAGATATTTCCCATTTTTAGTAAAAATTTCGTTTCTATGATAATCTATTTCGAAAAGTTGGTTATCTAACTCTTTCGGAAAGTCGATATTCCTATTTTTATGATACAAATTTCCTGTTTTCTATGATAATCTATTTCGGAAAGTTGGTTATCTAACAACTTTCGCGGAAAGTAGATATTCCATTTTATGATACAAATTTCTCGTTTTCTATGATAATCTATTTTCGGAAAGTTGGTTATCTAACCAACTTTCCCGGAAAGTCGATATTCCATTTTTATGATACAAATTTCCCGTTTTCTATGATAATCTATTTTCGGGAAAGTTGGTTATCAAGAAACTTTCCCGGAAAGTAGATATTTCCATTTTTATGATACAAATTTCCCGTTTTCTATGATAATCTACTTCCCAAA
>NW_024714822.1:0-2590 GCF_018991925.1 Homarus americanus
TTAACAGAAATTTACCAAGAATTTTCAAATTTTCCAAAATTTTCAAAATATCCCAAAATTTTCAAAAAAATTCGAAATATTTCCCAAAATTTTCAGAAAATTTTCCAAAAATTTTCAAAATTTTCCAAAAATTTTCAAAAAATGGTTATGGTTCCTCCACCATGGAATACCACCAGCCATTCAAAATTACCGACCTAGGCGATAGTAAAGCCTACCTCCAGAAGGACCTCAAAAAAATAACTGTAAGCCATAGCCACCGAGACACCGGCAGATGCAGCATGATACTTCACAGATGGCTCGGTGGATCCAAAACATCATACATCCGGAGCGGCCTTCTACACCCAAGGTCAGACTCTCTGAAAATTTTTTGGAAAATTTTCGAAAATTTTCAAAAATTTTCCAAAAATTTTCAAAAATTTTCCAAAAAATTTCAAAAAATTTCAAAAAATTTTCAAAAATATTCAAAAATTATCCGAAAAATTTTCAGAAATTTTCCAAAAATTTTCCCAAATTTTTCAAAAATTTCAAAAAATTTCACACAATTTTCAGAAAATTTTCCAAAAATTTTCCAAAATTTTCCAAAAATTGTCCGAAAATTTTCCGAAAAATTTTCAAAATATTTCAAAACATTTCCCAAAATTTTCAGAAAATTTTCCAAAAATTTTCTAAAATTGTTCACAATTTTTCAAAAAATGGTTACGTAGTTCCTCCACCATGGAGCTCTCCACCAGCCACATTCAAAATTACCGACCTGGGCGATAGTAAAGCCTACCTCCAGAAGGACCTCAAAAAATAACTCTGGAAGCCATAACCACCGAGACACCGGCAGATGAAGCATGATACTTCACAGATGGCTCGGTGGATCCAAAACATCATACATCCGGAGCGGCCTTCTACACCCAAGGTCAGACCCTCTGAAAATTTTTTGGAAAATTTTCGAAAATCTTCAAAAATTTTCAAAAATTTTCCGAAAATGTTTCTAAAAATTTGCAAAATTTTTCAAAAATTATCCGAAAATTTTTCAGAAATTTTCCAAAAATTTTCCAAAATTTTCAGAAAATTTTCCAAAAATATTCCAAAATTTTTCAAAAAAATTCAAAATATTTCCCAATATTTTCAGAAAATTTTTCAAAAAATGATTACGTAGTTGCTCCACCATGGAGCTCTACACCAGCCACATTCAAAATTACCGACCTAGGCGATAGTAAAGCCTACCTCCAGAAGGACCTCAAAAAAATAACTCTGGAAGCCATAGCCACCGAGACACCGGCAGATGACAAACCACAACACACAACACCGCAGCCTTCTACACCCAAGGTCAGACCCTCTGAAAAATTTTTCCAAAAATTTTCAAAATCTTCAAAAATTTTCAAAAAATTTTCCAAAATTTTCCAAAATATTTCAAAACATTTCAAAATTTTCAAGAAAAATTTTCCAAAAAATTTTCTAAAATTGTTCCAATTTTTCAAAAAAATAGATACGTAGTTCCTCCACCATGGAGCTCTACCAGACATTAAAATTACCGACCCTAGAGCGATAGCAAACCTACCTCCAGAAAAGGACCTCAAAAATAACTCTGAAGACCACAACCACCGAGACACCGGCAGATACTTCACAATGGCTCAGTGGATCAAACATCATACATCGGGCAGCCTTCTACACCCAAGGTCAGCCACTCTGAAAATTTTTTGAGAAAATTTTTCGAAAATTTCTCAAAACCATTGGAAAATTTTCAAAAATTACTCAAAAATTCAAAAATTTTTCAAGAGATTTTTTCTAAAATTTTCAAAATTTTTCAAAATTATCAAAAATTTTCAAAATTTTTCAAAAAATTTTGAAAATTTTCAGAAATTTACTAAAAAATTTTCAAAATTTTTCAAAAAAAATTCAAACATTTCCCAAAATTTTCAGAAAATTTTCCAAAAATTTTCCAAAAATTTCACAAAAATTTTCAAAAAATGGTTACATAGTTCTCCACCATGGAGCTCTACACCAGCCACATTCAAAATTACCGACCTGGGCGATAGTAAAGCCTACCTCCAGAGAGGACCTCAAAAAATAACTGGAAGCCATAGCCACCAGACACCGGCAGATGAGCATGATACTTCACAGATGGCTCAGTGGATCCACTTTATCATACATCAGGCGGCCTTCTACACCCCAAAGTCAGACCCTCCTGAAAATTTTTTTGGTAATAAAGAAAATTTTCAAAAATTTTCCAAAAATTCAAAGCGCAAAAAAATTTCAAAATTTCCAAAAATTTTCAAAATATTCAAAAAATTTGTTAAAAATTTTCAAATTACTGAAATTTTCAAAAATTCAAAAAATTTTTCTAGAAAGTTACCAAAATTTTCAGACAAAATTTTTCAAAAAATTTCAAAAAATTTTTCAAAATATTTCAAAACATTTCCCAAAATTTTTCAGAAAATTTTCCAAATTTCAAAATTATTCCAATTCAAAAAATGGTTACGTAGTTACTCACCATGGAGCTCTCCACCAGCCACATTCAAAATTACCGACCTAGGCGATAGTAAACTACCTCGAAGGACCATCAAAAAAATAACCTGGAAAAGCCATAGCCACCAGATAC
>NW_024714823.1:0-10153 GCF_018991925.1 Homarus americanus
GCGTGAAATAGGTAAACACTGGTTTGGAAACAGAGTAGTGGATGAATGGAACAAGTTACCAAATATCATCATTAACTCGAATACGCTGAATTGCTTCAAACATAGGTTGGATGCTCATATGAGCATTAGGGGTTGGGTGTAAACGGGACTGCCCAGTATGGGCCAATAGGCCCGCTGCAGTTTCCTCCATTCTTATGTTCTTATGTGCTCACCCCTGATGATGTGAATTACACGAAAGCGCTTGGGAACTAAGTGTTTTCTTCTTTCCTTGTGGTTATCAGCATGAATCCAGGTAAAAAAGTCACAGGTAAAAAAGTCACAGGAAAAAAAGAAAAGTTAACTATCGAATTCTCACATTTTTTAAGGTTAATATGTCAATCAGTTTCAGTAAAGGAATATGCAGAACTGTTGGTAAATTAATGAGTTTCGCTTAAAAATTATAAAATAGAACAAAAACATTAGGTTCTTTGTATAATCGGGCTGGAATATTCGTCTTAATCATCAGCATTAAAAACACTGAATATACATGTAATGCCATGATATTCTGTAAGCTGTTTTCAATCTGTACATGTCATGTACTGTCAATAAATGACTGACTTAAATATTTTTGTTTGATTACCTTACTGTGCTTAAGATATTGAACAAAACGTGATTTGTTTTCACGTACATGTAATGCCATCATATATAAATAGTGTTGTCAGTGTATTGCCAGTTAATAATTGAATTAAAATATTTTCAGTTTTATTACTTTAATTGTTTATGGTACTTAAATAAACTGTGACTGACTTAAATATTTTTTTTGATTACCTGACTTTCTTTCTTAACCAAAATTGTGACTTTTTTTTCTTGTGCCTTTATTACCGGTCACCATAAATTAATTGTGACTTTTTTACCTGTGACTTTTTTCCTGTGACTTTATTACCGGCCACCATCAGCATATACCTAGATCACGCGCACCTACAGTGATTTACTTGCATATATATATATATATATATATATATATATATATATATATATATATATATATATATATATATATATATATATATATATATATATATATATATATATATATATATATATATATACATACAGTACAGTCGACCCTCGTTAATTCGGACTAATAGGGGGGGAAGGGTGTCCGTTTTAGCCGATTGTCCGAATTAACCGATTTAGGGGTTAATATTGCATTATATTTCAAAGTCATTGTTTTCGTCATGATTTTATCCCACTTTCCACTGTAATACGTACGTAATTTCAGCAAAAATATCACATTTCCGTGAATGCATTATATCAAGCACAGAATGAATAGAATACCATTGTAATATAACAGTATTTTAACCAAAAACTATTAAAAAAACGAATAACATCTCAAGAACATCGGAAGCTTAGGTAAAGTTTTTTGTTTCCGTCATGTATTTTATCTTATTTTACATTGAAATACATCACGTTTCAGCAAAACTACTATTTATTTCCGAGAATATATTCATTCAGGCGCAGTTTAGGTAAAATATACGTGTGATGTAACAGTTTTTTAACTGAAAACGATTTGAAAAACGCGTACCCTCTAGCCCTGTTCAAGGAGAGGACTGGGAGAAGCTGTTTGGTGCTGCAGACGATGTCAAGGGAAATGATTTGGATGGATTTTAATGAAAATATTCAGAAATATGGTATCGTAGTATTTATTCAAGTCAATTAGGATAGAATATTATTGTAATACAACAGTTTTTTAACTGAAAACCAATCGAAAAGCGATTACGGTAACATCTTTTGAACGAAAGAAAGCAAAAGTAATTGTTTTCGTCACGATTTTATTCCACTTTCCACTGTAATACGTACGTCATTTCAGCAAAAATATTATATTTCCGTGAATGCATTATATCAAGCACAGTATGAATAGAATACCATTGTAATATAACAGTATTTTAACCAAAAACTATTAAAAAAACGAGTAACTTCTCTTGAACATCGGAAGGTTAGGTAAAATCTTTTGTTTTCGTCATGTATTTTATCCTATTTTACATTAAATACATAACGTTTCAGCAAAACTACTATTTATTTCCGAGAATATATTCATTTAGGCACAGTTAAAGTAAAATATACATGTGATGTAACAGTTTTTTAACTGAAAACGATTTGAAAAACACGTGTACCGTCTAGCTGATACTCAACAGTTGGTGGTGTGTCATGCTTCATTGTAAACAATAGGAGGTTGAAGTAGATTACCGGGTATTATATTAAGTGTGAAATATCGAAAAGGTTTTTATTACCGGTATTTTTTGTAGATCAATGAGAACTGTGATACCGTATATGATATGATAAGTTAGCCTGTGCTAAGAACTTCAACACAGACTACTGAAAACACGTTGTAAGGTAATTTAGCCTATTGCAAATTAAACGCAAAAACATAAGAAAATAAAGGTGCAATGATAGTTTGGCCTGTGCATAGCAACTCTGTCAAAAATTCTGCTCTCTATCATCCATGAATCTATCTAGCCTCCTTTTGAAACTTTCCAGAGTTCCCACTTACAGTACTACAAAGTTGCTAACATTTCACTCGTCACCACCCTGTTGTGACAGGTTTCTTTCTCTCCCTCCTAAACCTTAAACTTATCCAACTTAAATCCGTTGCTCCGAGTCCTATCCTGCTCGGATATTATAAGAACTTTATCTATATCCCCTTTATTAATTCCTTTCACCCACTTAAATACTTCTATCATATCTCCCTGCACTCTTCGTCTTTCTAGGGAATGCAAGTTAAGTTTCTTTAACCTATCCTGATATGGATGGTTTCTAAGTCCCGGAATCATTTTTGTCATTCTTCACTGCACCGACTCGATGGTTATGTCTACGACTCTCAACATGGGTTTACAAAAGGAAAATCTTGTCTAACAAATCTGCTGACGTTTTTTAGGAAAGTCTTCGAGGTAGTAGATAATGACGAAAATTACGATGTTATTTACTTAGACTTTAGCAAAGCATTTGACAGAGTACCGCATCAGAGGCTTCTGAGAAAAATTAAAGCTCATGGTATCGAGGGGAAAGTTTTAAATTGGATAAAATCATGGCTCACCGATAGAACGCAGAGGGTCAGCGTAGATAATTATTAAAATCTGAAATTGAGGGCCGTGTAACCAGTGAGGTTCAGGGGGAATTCGTGCCAGGCCACTCTTGTTCATAATTCACATAAACAGTTGAATGTGGGATCCTTGATTTACATGCAACAAGTTTGCGGATGACACTGCCAAAAATAGGGCGGCAAATTAATTCAGGGCAGGATGCAAATGCATTACAGGAGGATCTAAATAAACTGCAGGGGTGTTCTGAAAAATGGCAAATGAAATTCAACACCAGCAAGTGCAGCGTACTTAATATTGGAAGAACAAATACTTATAATGTATACAGCCTGAACAACATCAACCTAGAGAAGTCGACTTGTGAAAGAGACCTAGGGGTACTTGTAAGCCCGGACCTACGGCCTAGAAAACAGTGCGTTAATGTTCGAAATAAGGCAAACAGAGTATTGGGTTTTATATCTCGAAGTGTAAGTAACAAGAGTGCAGAAGTCTTATTGCAACTATATCTTGCGCTAGTTAGGCCGCACCTCGATTATGCGGTTCAGTTCTGGTGCCCCTATTATAGAATGGTCTCTAAATTATAGAGTCAGTTGCAGCGAGAATGACAAAAATGGTTTCCCTGTTTACATCTCTGTATAAGTACTTTACATTTTGTCGACGTTGATTTCATCTGCCATTTTTCAGACCATTCGAAAAAAATTTGTTTAGATCTTCCCTGTAGTTTTGCGGGTCTCATCCAGATTTGATAACCGTCCTATTTTAGTGTCATCAGCAAATTTACTTATGTTGCTGTCTATGCCGATATCTATGTCGTTTATGTATATAATAAACAATAATGGTCCAAGTACTGAGCCTTGGGGAACTCCACTTGTGACGTTGCTCCAATGGGACTTAGTGCCGTTAATGCTCACTCTCTGTTTCCTGTCCTGTAACCACGCCCTAATCCATTTAAGGATGTCACCTTTGATGCCATGAGCTTCTACCTTTCTAATTAGTCTTTCGTGGGGGATTCTGTCGAAGGCTTTACTAAAGTCGAGATATACCACATCATAATTGTGCCCCTCGTCCACCGATTCGAAAACTGATGAAAAGAATGTTAATAGATTAGTTAGGCAAGAACGTCCGCTTGTGAAGCCATGCTGGGAATCATTGATCAATCCGTGCTTCTCCAGGTGATTTCGAATAGAGTTTGAAATGATTGCTTCCAGTAATTTGCCTACTATTGATGTTAGACTGATTGGGCGGTAGTTAGAGGATAGTGATCTATCCCCTTCTTGAAAATCGGTATTACATTCGCTATCCTCCAGGATTCTGGTACTACACCTGTTTTTAAGGACATGATAAACAACTTTGCTAAGGGCATACTAAGCTCTTCCTTACATTCCTTTAATACTCTGGCAAATATCATCGGTGCCAGGTGACATTATTTTAATTTGTCTATTTGCTTACTAACATCGTTGCTGGTCACTACTATCTCCTTAATTTGTTTTCTTCCTATCTCTGAATAAGTCGGTTATAAGGTATCATGTTAAATTTTCGGTGGTGAAAACTGTTGAAAAATATTTATTCAAATTATTGCTCATTTCTCCGCCGTTATCAGTGAGCTCGCCGAAGTCTGACCGTATTGGTCCAATCTTTTCTCGTGTTTTAGTTTGATACATTTGGTAGAATCCTTTGGGGTTTGTCTTCGCCTCCCTTGCTATCCTTACCTCATTATTCCTCTTTGCTTTCCTTATCTCGGTTTTAACTCTACTCGCCAATACCCTATAATAGTCCCGGAGGTGAATTTCGCCCGCGATTTATCCTTCTACCTATAGCCTTCCTTTGGCCAGCGATATTCTTTAAATAATTATTTATCACATTTAGGGTCATTGTTGTCTGATCTGAGTTTTTTGTATGGTATGTTCTGCCTTTGTGCATTAGTAACTCACTATTTAAATTGCCGTGGAACTACGGCAATCTCAGATCTCGTTATCAGGTCGGTGTCATCTGTCAGGTTCACGGCCAAGCGCGACACCCCCTCTCTCAGCTGCCTCTTTAAACTGTCAAAGTTTGCCCTTCTGAAATCTGGTACTTTAGTGGAATTTTCCTTATGTCTGCCCTGAAAATCTAACTGGAATCGAATTTCTTTGTGATCGCTGTTTCCAAGTTCGTTCCCTACCTCGCCATTGCTAATGAGGTTTTCTCTGTTCGACAGAACTAAATCCAGTATATTATTACCCCATGTGGGTTCGGTTATATGTTGACTTAGGAAACAGTCCTGGATCGTCTCGAGAAAATCCTCTGATTCTGAGTTGCCCGTAAGGTCAGTCCAATCTATTTGGCCAAGGTTAAAGTCGCCTACTATACAGACTTTGTTGTGTATGGAAGCCCTGCGCATTTCATCCCAGATAAGTCGCTCATTATCAAGATTGGGAGGTCTATATATTACTCCTGTGATTAATTTTTCCCGACCGTCGCTTAATTCTATCCAAATTGTTTCTGTATTCCTCTCAGTTTTTATTTCCTTATTTATTTCACACTTCAGATTATCCCTAACATAGATTCCTTTCTCCGCCTCCTTTCCTGGTCTGCCTATCGGTATGGAACAGTTTGTAACCGCAATTTGGTATTAGATTAGTAATTCCATGTGTCTAGGTTAATCCATCTTTGATGAATGCAATTATATCTGATTTCTTCCGGTACCAATTTCATATCATCCATTTGTTTCTCATACTTCTACTGTTCGCGTAGTAGACATTTAAGTTAGTCGTGTTCTGAGTCCTCCCTTTACCGCGTTTAGGTTTAAACTCCCTGTCTAATTTAGTTTTGTCATCATTCCTAACACTATTTCCCTGTAATCTTTCACCTTGTTTACCCGCTCCCACTGCAGTCTTCTCCACCCCTGTGCCTATATGCTCCCCTAGCAGTTTAAAGACTTCGATATCTTTTTGAACTGCCCCCTCCTAAACCCCAACCAAATTTGCTCTCCATCCCTAGACAGGTGCACCCCATCCCTAGCATAAAGGTCCCTTCTGCCACAGAAGTTGTCCCAGTTGTCAATGAATGGGACTGATATTGACTTGCAATATCTGTCAAGACGGTCGTTAACACCAACTGCCCTTGACAACCATTCACTGCCAACTCTCCTTCTAGGCAGGACACCGCATATGATAGGGATCCCTCCCTTAGTCCTAATACGATCTATGGCTGCCTTGAACTTATCAAGAAGTTCCTCGCTCCTACACCGGCCAATATCATTGCCTCCTGCACTGAGGCAGAAAATGGGTTTGTTCCCATTACCAGACAAGATATTGTCCCATCCTATCAATTATATCCCCCAATTTGCTCCTGGCAAACACACACCTCATCCTATTTTTGTTTTTACCACAAAAGGTCTCGTCCATGTACCTTACCTGTGAGTCACCAACAATTAAAGTTTTTATACCTTCCTTGTCATCCCTGCCCCTGACTGTACTAACGTCCAATTTGTCTATCAAGGGACTAAACAGGTTGGTACACTTAGCTGTTGTTGTCGTTGTTGTCGTATCCTTCGTGTGCTTCTTCACCACCAGCTTTGTCTTCCCATTACTCACAATTTTCCACTCGCTTGATTTTTCGTCAGACACTGGCTTTACTCGTCCAGCCTCTCCTTTTAACTTCGCCAGCTCTTTCCTTAATTTCAGGTTCTCCAACGTGGCCCTCTCAATTTCTAACTTGGCCCTCGCCAATTCTTCAGTGGACCACTCCAGCTTGGTCAACAAACTCTCATACCCAAGACCGCACATATCACTGGCCATATCTGATAATTATCCCTCTGGAGCTAACTCCCATGCAGACCTTTCCCTAGTGAGGCCGAACACAACCGATGGAGGTCAGGAACACAAATCCACAATAATCCATTCTCGCTCAGGTGGTTAACACAAGACTTACAGGCTACATGAGGTGCCCATTTCTTGTCTTGGTCACCCAAATGACATTTGAAGTAACTTTTGTAGTTCAGTCGAACAGCTTTTGTGATTGGTTTCTTGAGGCTACCAGGAGTGAAGGCACCACATATGTAGCAAAAACTGTCAGCACTGTTCACACACTTGCGACGTTCCATGTTTTGTTAATTTCAGAGTAATTACAAATCATGCAGGTGTAGATATGCAATATCATGAATCAGCAAACTGAAACAAACAAAAAGCACAAATCAGGACAAAATAATTGCATAAGTGGAGCCAATGAGCATATAAATTACTGTATGAATAGCATGGTACACTAAATATATAGATATGCTGGTTCTGAAAAACTGAGCCTGATACAGCTATACGAATGTCATAATTGAGTTCAGCACATACAATTACACTAGAATCAGACTGTTTTGATCCAGAACCATGAGAATTTTTTTTTATGTTGACCAGTGTTATGAATAGTGTGAGGGGTTAGAGGTAAAACAAAGATCAAGAATGTTAGTAAGTTGATCAGGAACGCTTGTAGGGTGTTTGATTATTTATTCCAGATCATTAAGTAAGGAAAAAGAGAGTGCCTCAGCCAGATCCCTTGCAGAGCCAAGTCACACTCTGTGATGTACATTGAAATCCCCTAGGTAGAGGATCTCGGTGTTCGGGTGTGTGGATAGCAACGACTCATGGCAAAAAGTGGGATACTCAAAGAGTTCTAAATAGTTGGTAGAGTTGGGGAACAGTATAGGAAAAAAAGGAAAATAGCATAGTTGGTAGAGATATTTTGAGCCAGATGACGTCATAAAGGGAAGATTCAAGATCCGTGAGTCGAGCTATAGGTGTACGTGTGTTGCAATAGGCGCAAACACCTCCCTTAGAACGGAAAGAGGTATAAAGGTTGTAGTTGGAGACTTGAAAAGGTTTGGGTGAAGCTGCTTTGGTCAGTTGAAGTTCGGATAATAGTAAGAGGTCAGGGGAAGAGGTTAATAGATGGTGCTCCACAGAAGGAAAATTGGATCTCAGGCCGCGAATGTTGGAAAAATGAAGTGTGAAAAAAGCCGATCCTCCAGCAACCGCAGTGACGTCAGTTGAGGCCCCAGTAGTTTGATGATGATCAGGTCGGCCCTGGGGTCCACAACCTTCCCGACCAGTAGGACCCATCCAACAAGGCCCCGCTTCAATATTATTGTCAACTGACATCATAGGAGAATAAAATAGAAAGAATAGAACAGATCAAGAGTGAGTGTGGTTATATTTGTTGTGCTGTCAATAGTAAGAGAGACAATTGAGACCCTGCAATTGTGTATAAATGTGGCAGAAAGTCAGTTCAGCAACCTGCGACTTGGTCACAATTTTCGTGATGCCATATGACAGCAGGTTCTACCATTAGACAACACATTATGCTTCCAACATCTTCCCAAATACGTGCATTCCTGCCCTGTATAGTTTAGCATAGTAATGGAATGTACATCCACTTCGGCGTAATTAATATGATGTTCGGTTACCATATAGTAGGATCAGTAAAGGCGTTTATTGTGAGGCGTTTTAAGATGTACGGAATAGCTAACGCGTTAGCTTTCCCGGACTGCCATTAAAAAATACGACATTGTACCGGGTCTTGGAAATAACTGTTGTACAACACAGCTTTCAGAAAATACTAAAACTAAGAGAACTATTATTTGGACACAATACGGAAAGAAATAGTGAAGAAAATATATAGAAAATTATGGAAAGAAAGACAAAAAGGAAAAAAAAGTCAATCAGTCAATAATAAATAAGAAAAAGAAAAAATCGGGCCCGTTGTAAAGGTAATTTCTCCCGGACTATGAAACCACACGTAGCATCCAGCAGAACAGCTGTACGCTTCTTCTCTCGCAGCTAGGTGTTCTCAAATTTATACACGCAATACGACGAATTTCAGGTTCGTTTAAGTCTTAATTTTTGCACTTACAGAACTGTAATCAACTTGTTCACCCTTATTAAAAGTATCTTATGAGTAATGATATTAAAGTTTTAATCATATTTGAGTAATTATCAATATTGTTACACCAAAGTCACCAGCTAATGAAATCTGACAGTGCCCACTTAAAATGGGAGGAGCCAAAACTGGTTTAAACTAGGCACAATCTTTATCTATTCTTTTCTGTTAGCTATTCCGTGTCTGTGCATCTGAAACGCCTTACAATAACCGCCTTATGTAACAGAGCCACACATACCAACCCTCCCGGGACATCACGAGTTGCATGTAGTATTTCGGAAGTCATGGACCCATCCTGGCAGATACTTTTTTTAGATACTGTAGCTAGGCTATATAAGATCTATGATAGAATACCACGCATCAACACTGGTCGTTCCTGACGGGAAAGGCTATGACAAGTTTGAAAAAGTGCAAAATAAATCCCTAAGAATTATTTGGATCACCTCTCACATAGGCAACAGTCAACATGATACGGTTGAGTCCTTAATTAAACTCGCGTCCAACAATGGCAATGTTGAATACAATCGAGGACTGTCAAACAGAACCCTAAGGAAGGAACTTGTTGGTGAATTTAAAACCAATAGACAATTGCAAACAGACACTAGTCAATCCATTGTTTACCATGATGAGATGTGTCAAGTAAAACATGTATATGGAGCAAGTAACAAGATCACTGATTACAAGATGTTGTTATGTGAACAAAACTAAATGTAAAGGGTGCGGCCAAACTTATGACCACACACTTCAACCCTACGTCTTAGACTGTGAAAAAATAGAACCTTATAGGGACAGATCCAATCACACTGTGTATGCAATGGTACAGCACTTTATATCTGATGGCACGATAACTAATATACTAAAGCTGTATCCACACTTCGCATCTGGTACCTAATATAATCTCTATGTATCAACTTCAACAAACAATTTACTGGAAATATTCTGTAACATCGGACCCCATCGCTGGGGTCCGATAAACACTCTTTGTAGCCTGTATAGTAATCCTTTTTGTACTACCGCATACAGGGCAAATATGGAATGCACATTAAACAGGTAGCTGTCCGCGGCAAAATTCAAATTCAGTACCTCCACCCCCACCAAGTCCCCACCTCCACCCCCGCCAACTCACTTCCCCCACCCCCACCAAGTCACTATCTCCACCCCCACCAGGTCAC
>NW_024714824.1:0-27277 GCF_018991925.1 Homarus americanus
TGGGGTGTACCAGGGAATGTCAGTGGAGCCTTGGGAGTGTCAGAGGTGTACCTGGGTGTCAGAGACCTGGAGTGTCAGAGGTGTACCTGGGGTGTCAGAGGTGTACCTGGGAGTGTCGGAGGTGTACCTGGGATTGTCAGCGGTGTACCTGATTGTGTCGTGAGGTGTACCTGGGAGTGTCACAGGAGTACCTGGGATTGTCAGAGGTGTACCTGGGTGTCAGAAGTGTACCTGGGAGTGTCAGAGGTGTACCTGGCAGTGTCAGAGGTGTATCTGGGAGTGTCAGCAGGTGTATCTGGGAGTGTCAAAGATGTACCTGGGAGTGTGAGAGTGTACCTGGGAGTGTCGGAGGTGTACCTGGGAGTGTCGGAGGTGCCTGGGAGTGTCAGAGGTGTACTTAAGTGTGAGGTGTACCTGGGAGTGTCAGCGGTGTACCTGATTGTGTCTGGAGTGTACCTGGGAGTGTCAGAGGTGTGCCTAGGGTGTCAGGGGTGCACTTGGGGTGTCAGAGGTCGCACCAGGGGTGTCAGAGGTGTACCTGGGAGTGTCTGGAGTTGTGCACTGGCAGTGTCTGAGGTGTACCTGGCAGTGTCTGAGGTGTAACTGGCAGTGTCAGCAGTGTGTGAAGTGTCAGCGGTGCACCTGGGAGTGTTAGAGGAGTGTATTGGGAGTGACAGAGGTGCCTACAAGTGTCAGAGGTGTACCTGGGAGTGTCAGAGGTGTACCTGGGAGTGTCAGAGGTGTACCTGGGAGTGTCAGGGGGTGTACCAGGGAATGTCAGTGGAGTACTTGGGAGTGTGGAGGTGTAGCTGGGAGTGTCAGAGGGTGCCTTGGGTGTCAGAGGTGTACCTGGGATTGTCAGCGGTGTACCTGATTGTGTCTGAGGTGTACCTGGGAGTGTCACAGAGTACTGGTTGTCAGAGGTGTACCTGGCAGTGTCAGAGGTGTACCTGGGAGTGTTAGAGATGTACCTGGGAGTGTCAGAGGTGTATCTGGGGAGGTCGGACGTGTACCTTTGAGTGTCAGAGGTGTACCAGGGAATGTCAGTGGAGTACTTGGGAGTGTCAGAGGTGTACCTGGGAGTGTCAGAGGTGTACCTTGGAGTGTCAGAGTGTACCTGGGGTGTCAGAGGTGTGCAAGTGTCAGAGGTGTGCGAGGTGTCAAGGTGTGCACTGGTGTCAGAGGTGTGGAGGTGTCAGAGGTGTACCTGGGGTATCAGAGGTGTGCAGGAGTGTCGGAAGGGTGTGCCTGGAATGTCAGAGGTATGGAGTGTCAGTGAAGTACCTGGGAGTCTCAAGGTGTACCTGGGAGTATCGGAGGTGTACCTGGGAATATCGGAGGTGTGGCTGGGAATATCGGAGGTGTACCAGGAGTGTCAGAGGTGTACCTGGGAGTCTCAGGGTGAACCAGGGAATGTCAGAGGAGTACCTGGGAGTGTCAAGGGTGTACCTGGGAGTATCGGAGGTGTACCTGGGGTATCAGGAGGTGTACCTGGGAGTGTCAGAGGTGTACCTGGGAGTATTAGAGGAGTACCTGGGGTGTCAGAGATGTACCTGGGGTGTCAGAGGTGTACTTGGGAGTTAGAAGTGTACCTGGGAGTGTCGGACTTGTTCCTCCGGGTGTCAGAAGTGTACCTGGGGTGTAGAACTTGTTCCTGGGGTGTCAAGGTGTACCTGGGGTGTCAGAGGTGTACCTGGGAGTGTCAGAAGTGTACCTGGGAGTGTCGGACTTGTTCCTGGGGGGTCAGAAGTGTACTGGGAGTGTCGGACTTGTTCTGGAGTGTCGGAGCGGACCTGGGAGTGTCAGAGGTATACCTGGGAGTATCAGAGGTGTACCTGGGAGTTCAGAGGTGTACCTGGAATGTCAGAATACCAGAGGACAGTGAAGTACCTGGGAGTCTCAAAGGTGTACCAGGGAATGTCAGTGAATACTTGGGAGTGTCAGAGGTGTACCTGGGAGTGTCAGAGGTGTACCTGGGAGTATTAGAGAGTACCTAGAGTGTCAAGAGATGTACCTGGGAGTGTCGGACGGTACCTAGGATTGTCAGAGGTGCCTGGAAGAGTCAGAGGTGTACCTGGGAGTGTCAGAGGTGAACCAGGGAGTTCAGAGGAGTACCTGGGAGTGTCAAAGGTGTACCTGGGAGTGTCAGGAGGTGTACCTGGGAGTGTCAGAAGTGTACCTGGGAGTGTCAGAGGTGTACCTGGGAGGCTAGGAGGAGTACCATGTAGGAGGTACCTGGGAGTGTCGGACGTGTACCCCAGAAGTGTCAGAGGTAATGTCAGAGGTATACTAGGGAGTGACAGTGAAGTACCTTGGAGTCTCAAAAGGTGTACCTAGGAGTATCAGAGGTGTACCTGGAGTGTCAGAGGTACTCTGGGAGGCCAGGGGGTAACTGGGAGTCTCGGATGTGTAACTGGGAATGTCAGAGGTGTACCAGGGAGTGTCAGTGGAGTACCTGGGAGTTTCAAAGGTGTACCTGGGAGTATCAGAGGTGTACCTGGGAATATCGGAGGTGTACCTGAGAATATCGGAGGTGTACCTGGGAGTGTCAGAGGTGTACCTGGGAGTGTCGGAGGTGTACCTGGGAGTGTCACAAGAGTACCTGGGATTGTCAGAGGTGTACCTGGCAGTGTCAGAGGTGTACCTGGGAGTGTCAGAGATGTACCTGGGAGTGTTAGAGGTGTATCTGGGAGTGTCGGACGTGTACCTGGGAGTGTCAGTGGAGTACCTGGGAGTGTCCAAGGTATTCCTGGGAGTATCAGAGCTATACCTGAGAGTGTCAGAGGTGTACCTGGGAGTGTCAGGGGTATCACTGGGAGTCTCGGAGGTGTAACTGGGAATGTCAGAGGTGAACCAGGGAGTGTCAGTGGAGGACCTGGGAGTCTCAAAGGTGTACCTGGGAGTATCAGAGGTATAACTGGGAATATCGGAGGCACCTGGGCATTTTGGAGGTGCACCTGGGAGGTCAGGAGGTGCACCTGGGAGGTCGGAGGTGTACCTGGCAGTGTCTGAGGTGTACCTGGGCAGTGTTCGAGGTGCACCTGGCAGCAGTATCGGAGGTGTACCTGGGAGTGTCGGAGGTGTACCTGGGAGTATCAGAGGAGTACCTGGGAGTGTCAGAGGTGTACCTGGGAGTGTCAGGGGTGTAACTGGAAGTCTCGGAGGTGTAACTGGGAATGTCAGAGGTGTTCCAGGGAGTGTCAGTGGAGTACCTGGGAGTCTCAAAGGTGTACTTGGGAGTATCAGAGGTATAACTGGGAATATCGGAGGTGTACATGGGAATATCGGAGGTGTACCTGGGAGTGTCAGAGGTGTACCTGGGAGTGTCAGAGGTGTACCTGGGAGTGTCACAGGTACCTCGGATTGTCAGAGGTGTACCTGGCAGTGTCAGCGGTGCACCTGGGTGTGTTAGAAGTGTATCAGGGAGTATCAGAGGTGTACCTGGGAGTGTCTGAGGTGTACCTGGGAGTGTCAGAGGTGTACCTGGGAGTGTCAGAGGTGTACCTGGGAGAGTCATAGTGTACCTGGGAGTGTCAGAGATGTACCTGGGAGTGTCAGAGGTGTATCTGGGAGTGTCGGACGTGTACCTGGGAGTGTCAGAAGTGTACCAGGGAATGTAAGTGGAGTACCTGGGATTGTCAGAGGTGTACCTGGCAGTGTCAGAGGTGTACCTGGGAGTGTCAGAGGAGTACCAAGGAGTGTCAGAGGAATACCTAGGAGTGTCAGAGGTGTTCCTGGGAGTGTCAGAGGTGTACCTAGGAGTATCGGAGGTTTACCTGGGAGTGTCAGGGTTGTACCTGGGAGTGTCGGAGGCGGACCTGGGAGAGTGTCAGAGGTGTTCTGGGAGTATCAGAGGTGTACTGGGAGTATCGGAGGTGTACCTGGAAATGTCAGAGGTATACCAGGGAGTGTCAGTGAAGTACCTGGGAGCCTCAAAGGTGTACCTGGGATTATCGGAGGTGTACCTGATAGTCTCAGAGGTGATCTAGAGAGTCTCAGAGGCGTACCTGGGAGTGTCAGAGGTGTACCTGGGAGTATCGGAGGTGTACCTGGGAGTATCGGAGGTGTACCTGGGAGTGTCAGAGGTGTACCTGGGAGTGTCAGAGGTGTACCTGGGAGTGTCAGAGGTGTACCTGGGAGTGTCAGAGTTGTGACTGGGAGTGTCAGAGGTGCACTTGGGAGTGTCAGAGGTGCACCTTGGAGTGTCTGAGGTGTACCTGGGAGTGTCTGAGGTGTACCTGGCAGTGTCAGCGGTGTACCTGGCAGTGTCTGAGGTGTAACTGGCAGTGTCAGCGGTGTACCTGGGAGTACTGGAGGTGTATCAGGAGTGACAGAGGAGTACCCAAGTGTCAGAGGTGTACCTGGGTGTCAGAGGTGTGCGAGTGTCAGAGGTGTACTGGAAGTGTCAGAGATGTACCTGGGAGTGTCAGAGGTGTATCTGGGTGGACGTGTACCTAGGAGTGTCAGAGGTGTACCTGGGACAGTCAGAGGTGTACCTGGGAGTGTCAGAGGTGAACCAGGGAGTTTCAAGAAGTACCTGGGAGTGTCAAAGGTGTACCTGGGGTGTCAGAGGTGTACCTGGGAGTGTCACAAGTGTACCTTGGAGTGTCGGACTTGTTCCTGGGAGTGTCAGAAGTGTACCTGGGAGTGTCGGACTTGTTCCTGGGAGTGTCGGAGGCGGACCTGGGAGTGTCAGAGGTATACCTGGGAGTATCAGAGGTCTACCTGGGAATGTCAGAGGTGTACCTGGGAATGTCAAGGTATACCAGGGAGTGACAGTAAAGTACCTGGGAGTCTCAAAGGTGTACCAGGAATGTCAGTGGAGCACTTGGGAGTGTCAGAGGTGTCAGAGGTGTACCTGGGAGTGTCGGAGGTGTACCTGCGATTGTCAGCGGTGTACCTGATTGTGTCTGAGGTGTACCTGGGAGTGTCAGAGGTGTGCCTAGGAGTGTCAGAGGTGCACTTGGGAGGCAGAGGCACTTGGGGTGTCAGAGGTGTACCAGGAATGCCAGTGAGTACCTGGAGTGTTAGAGGTACCTGGGAGGTCAGAGGTGTACCTGGGAGTGTCAGAGGTTTACATGGGAGTGTCAAAGGTGTACCTGGGAGTGTCAGAGGTGTACCTGGGAGTGTCAGAGGTGTACCTGGGAGTGTCAAGGGTGTAACTGGGAGTCTCGGAGGTGTAACTGGGAATGTCAGAGGTGTACCAGGGAGTGTCAGTGAGTACCTGGGAGTTTCAAAGGTGTACCTGGGAGTATCAGAGGTGTACCTGGGAATATCAGGTGTATCTGAGAATATCGGAGGTGTACCTGGGAGTGTCAGAGGTGTACCTGGGAGTGTCGGAGGTGTACCTGGGAGTGTCACAGGAGTACCTGGGATTGTCAGAGTGTACCTGGCAGTGTCAGAGGTGAACCTGGGAGGTCAGAGATGTACCTGGGAGTGTCAGAGGTGTATCTGGGAGGTCGGACGTACCTATGAGTGTCAGAGGTGTATCAAGGAAATGTCAGTGGAGTACTTGGGAGGCAGAGGTGTACCTGGGAGTGTCAGAGGTGTACCTTGGAGTGTCAGAGGTGTACCTGGGAGAGTCAGAGGTGTACCTGGGAGTGTCGGAGGTGTACCTGGGATTGTCAAGGTGTACCTGATTGTGTCTGAGGTGTACCTGGGAGTGTCACAGAGTATCTGGGATTGTCAGAGGTGTACCTGGCAGAGCCAGAGGTGACCTGGGAGGCACAGATGTACCTGGGAGTGCTGAGGAGGTATCTGGGAGTGTCGGACGTGTACCTTGAGTGTCAGAGGTGTACCAGAATGTCAGTGGAGTACTTGGGAGGTCAGAGGTGTACCTGGGAGTGTCAGAGGTGTACCTTGGAGTGTCAGAGGCACCTGGGAGGTCAGAGGTGTACCTGGGAGGTCAGAGGTGTACCTGGGAGGTCAAAGGTGTACCTGGGAGGTCAGAGGGTACCTGGGAGTGTCAGAGGTGTACCTGGGAGCATCAGAGGTGTACCTGGGAGGTCAGAGGTACCTGGGAATGTCAGAGGCATACGAGGGAGTGTCAGTGAAGTACCTGGAGTCTCAAAGGTGTAACTGGGAGTATCGGAGGTGTACCTGGGAATATCGGAGGTGTAGCTGGGAATATCGGAGGTGTACTGAGGAGGTCAGAGGTGTACCTGGGAGTCTCAGAGGCGAACCAGGAGTGTCAGAGGAGTACCTGGGAGTGTCAGGGGTGTACCTGGGAGTATCGGAGGTGTACCTGGGAGCACGGGAGGTGTACCTGGGAGTGGGAGAGGTGTACCTGGGAGTATTAGAGGAGTACCTGGGAGGTCAGAGATGTACCTGGGAGTGTCAGAGGTGTACCTGGGAGGTAGAAGTGTACCTGGGAGTGTCGGACTTGTTCCTGAGAGTGTCAGAAGTGTACCTGGGAGAGCGGACTGTCCTGGGAGTGTCAAAGGTGTACCTGGGAGTGTCAGAGGTACCTGGGAGTGTCAGAAGTGTACCTGGGAGTGTCGGACTTGTTCCTGGGAGTGTCAGAAGTGTACCTGGGAGTGTCGGACTTGTTCCTGGGAGTGTCGGAAGCGGACCTGGGAGTGCGGAGGCATACCTGGGAGTATCAGAGGTGTACCTGGGAGGTCAGAGGTGTACCTGGGAATGTCAGAGGTATACCAGGGAGTGACAGTGAAGTACCTGGGAGTTCAAAGGTACCAGGGAATGCTGGTGAGCATGGGAGGTTGGGAGGTGTACCTGGGAGGTCAGAGGTACCTGAGCATAGAGGAGCACGGGAGGTCAGAGATGTACCTGGGAGTATGGATGTACCTAGGATTGTCAGAGGTGTACCTGGGAGAGTCAGAGGTGTACCTGGGAGTGTCAGAGGTGAACCAGGAGTTTCAGAGGAGCACCTGGGAGGTCAAGGTGACCTGGGAGGTCAGAGGTGTACCTGGGAGCAGAAGTGGCACCTGGGAGTGGTCAGAGGTGTACCTGGGAGCATTAGAGGAGTATCTGGGAGCCAGAGATGTACCTGGGAGCACGGACGTACCCAGAAGTGTCAGAAGTGTACCTGGGAGAGTCAGAGGAGTACCTGGGAGGTCAAAGGTGTACCTGGGAGTGTCAGGTACCTGGGAGTCAGAAGGGTACTGGGAGTGTCGGACTTGTTCCTGGGAGTCAGAAGTGTACGTGGGAGGACGGACTTGTTCTGGGAGGCCGGAGGTGACCTGGGAGTGTCAGAGGTATACCTGGGAGTATCAGAGGTGTACCTGGGAGTGTCAGAGGTGCCTGGGAATGTCAGAGGTATACCAAGGAGTGACAGTGAAGTACCTTGGAGTCTCAAAGGTACCAGGGAATGTCAGTGGAGCTACTTGGGAGTGTCAGAGGTGTACCTGGGAGGTCAGAGGTGTACCTTGGATGTCAGAGGTGTACCTGGGAGGCCAGGAGGTACCTGGGAGTGTCGGAGGTGTACCTGGGAGTGTGAGAAGTGGTACCTGGGAGGTCGGAGGTACATGGGAGTGTCGGACGTGTACCTGGGAGTGTCAGAGGTGTACCAGGAATATCAGTGGAGTACCTGGGAGGTCAGAGTGACCTGGGAGTGTCAGAGGTGTACCTGGGAGTGTCAGAGGTGTACCTTGGAGGTCAGAGGTGTACCTGGGAGTGTCAGAGGTGTACCTGGGAGTGTCGGAGGTGTACCTGGGAGTGAGGAGGTACCTGGGAGTGTCGGAGGTGTACCTGGGAGGAGTCGGACGTGTACCTGGGAGGTCAGAGGTGTACCAGGAATGCAGTGGAGTACTTGGGAGTGCAGAGGTACCTGGAGTGTCAGAGGTACCTGGGAATGTCAGAGGTGTACCTGGGAGTGTCAGAGGTGTACCTGGGAGTGTCAGGAAGGTACGGGAGTGTCGGAGTTGTACCTGGGAGTGTCGGAGGCGGACCTGGGAGTGTCAGGAGGATACCTGAGTGTCAGAGGTGTACCTGGGAGTGTCAGAAGGTACCTGGGAGTGTCAGAGGTGTACCTGGGAGACAGAGGAGTATCTGGGAGGTCAAGGCCTGGGAGACTGGACGTGTACCTAGAAGTGTCAGAAGGGTACCTGGGAGAGTCAGAGGAGTACCTGGGAGTGCAGAGCAGTACCTGGAGTCAGAGGACCTGGGAGTGTCAGAAGTGTACCTGAGTGTCGGACTTGTTCCTGGGAGGTCAGAAGTGCATGGGAGTGTCGGACTTGTTCCTGGGAGTGTCGGAGGCGGACCTGGGAGGTCAGAGGTATACCTGGGAGCATCAGAGGTACCTGGGAGTGTCAGAGGTGTACCTGGGAATGTTTGCAGGATGACAGTGAAGACCTGAGTCTCAAAGGCCAGGGAGTACTCTGGGAGTGCCAGAGCCTGGGAGTGTCAGAGGTGTACCTGGGAGTGTCAGAGGTACCTGGAGTGTCAGAGGTGCACTGAGCAAGCGAGGTACCTGGGAGGTGAGAAGGCACCTGGGAGGCCGGAGGTACATGGGAGGTCGGACGTACCGGAGGTCAGAGGTGTACCAGGAATATCAGTGAGTACCTGGGAGGTCAGAGGTGTACCTGAGCACAGAGGTGCACCTGGGAGGCCAGAGGTGTACCTGGGAGGTCAGAGGTACCTGGGAGTGTCAGAGGTACCCAAGGTCGGAGGTACCTGGGAGTGTGAGAAGTGCACCCGGGGATGTCGGAGGTGTACATGGAGTGGTCGGACGGTACCTGGGAGGCTGGGAGGCACCAGGAATGTCAGTGAGTACTTGGGAGGTCAGAGGTACCGAGTGTCAGAGGTACCTGGAATGTCAGAGGTGTACCTGGGAGTGTCAGAGGCACTGGGAGGTGGAGTTGTACCTGGGAGTGTCGGAGGCGGACCTGGGAGGCCAGAGGTATACCTGGGAGTGTCAGGAGGTGTACCTGGGAATGTCAGAGATGAGGGAGTGTCAGTGACGTACCTGGGAGTCCCAAAGGTGTACCTGGGAGTATCGGGAGGTACCTGGGAACATCGGAGGTGTAGCTGGGAATATCGGAGGTACTGAGGAGTGTCAGAGGTGTACCTGGGAGTCTCAGAGGTGAACCAGGAGTGTCAGAGGAGTACCTGGGAGCAGGCAGGTACCTGGGTGTATCGGAGGCCTGGGAGCACAGAGGTGTACCTGGGAGTATTAGAGGAGCACGGGAGGTCAGAGATGTACCTGGGAGTGTCAGAGGTGTACCTGGGAGTGCTGGGGAAGGTACCTGGGAGTGTCGGAGTTGTACCTGGGAGGTGAGAAGTGTCCCAGAGTGGAATGTTCTGGGAGTGTCGGGAGGTGTACTCAGGAGCACAGAGGAGACCTGGGAGCGTCAGAGGTGTACCTGGGAGTGTCAGAGGTGTACCTGGGAGTGTCAGAGGTGTACCTGGGAGTGTCAGAGATGTACCTGGGAGGTCGGAGGTGTATCTGGGAGTGTCGGAGGGTACCTAGAGTGTCAGAGGTGTACCTGGGAGAGTCAGGAGGTGTACCTGGGAGTGTCAGAGGTGAACCAGGGAGTCCAAAGGGCACCTGGGAGGTCAAGGTGTACCTGGGAGTGTCCAGGGTGTACCTGGGAGTGTCACAAGTGTGCCTTGGAGTGTCGGACTTGTTCCTGGGAGGCCAGAAGTGTACCTGGAGTGTCGGACGGTCCTGGGAGCGCCGGAGGTGACCTGGGAGGCCAGAGGTAGCCTGGGAGTATCAGAGGTGTACCTGGGAGTGTCAGAGGTGTACCTGGGAATTGTCAGAGGCATACCAGGGAGTGACAGAAGTACCTGGGAGTCCAGAGGTGTACCAGGAATGTCAGTGGAGTACTTGGGAGTGTCAGAGGTGTACCTGGGAGTGTCAGAGGTGTACCTGGGAGTGTCGAGGTGTACCTGGGATTGTCAGAGGTGTACCTGATTGTGTCTGAGGTACCTGGGAGTGTCAGAGGAGGCCTAGGGAGTGTCAGAGGTGCACTTGGGAGTGCCAGGAGGTGCACCTTGGGGTGTCGGAGAAAATCCAGGGAATGTCAGTGGAGCACCTGGGAGGTTGGAGGTAATGGGAGGTCAGAGGTGTACCTGGGAGTGTCAGAGGTTTACATGGGAGTGTCAAGGTGTACTGGGAGTGCTGGGAGGTGTACCTGGGAGGTTGGGGAGGTGTACCTGGGAGTGTGGCGGGTGTAACTAGGGAGTCTCGGAGGTGTAACTGGGAATGTCAGAGGTGCACCAGGAGGTCAGGTGGAGTCCTGGAGTTTCAAAATTTGGGGAGCATCAGAGGTACCTGGGAACATCGGAGGTGTATCTGGAGAATACTGGAGGTGTACCTGGGAGTGTCAGAGGTGTACCTGGGAGTGTCGGAGGTGTACCTGGGGATGTACAGGAGTACCTGGGATTGTCAGAGGGACCTGCAGGAGAGGTGAACCTGGAGGTGAGATGTACCTGGGAGTGTCAGAGGTGTATCTGGGAGTAGTCTGACGTACCTATGAGTGTCAGAGGTGTACCAGGAATGTCAGTGGAGTACTTGGGAGGCCAGAGGTGTACCTGGGAGTGTCAGAGGTGTACCTGAGTGTCAGAGGTACCTGGGGAGTCAGAGGTGTACCTGGGAGTGTCGGAGGTGTACCTGTATCTGTTGGTGTGCCTGATTGTGTTGGAGGTGTACCTGGGAGTGTCACAGGTGCACCTGGGATTGTCAGAGGGTGCAACTGGCAGTGTCAGAGGTGTACCTGGGAGTGTCAGAGATGTACCTGGGAGTGTCGGACTTGTTCTTGGGAGCCAGAAGTGGCATGTGGGAGGTCGGGACTTGTGCCCTGGGAGTGTCTGAGGTGACCTGGGAGTGTCAGAGGTGTACCTGGAGTATCAGAGGTGTACCTGGGAGTGCTGGGAGGGTGGCCTGGAATGTCAGAGGTGTACCAGGGAGTGACAGTGAAGTACCTTGGAGTGTCAAAGGTGTACCAGGAATGTCAGTGGGAGTACTTGGGAGTGTCAGAGGTGTACCTGGAGGCCAGAGGTGTACCTTGGAGTGTCAGAGGTGTACCCGGAGTGTCAGAGGTGTACCTGGGAGTGTCTGAGGTGTCTGGGAGTGTGAGAAGTGTACCTGGGAGTGTCGGAGGTGTACATGGAGTGTCGGACGTACCTGGGAGTGTCAGAGGTGTACCAGGGAATGTCAGTGGAGTACCTGGGAGCGTCAGAGGTGTACCTGGGAGTCAGAGGTGTACCTGGGAGTGTCAAAGGTGTACCTTGGATGTCAGAGGTGTACCTGAATGTCGGAGGTGTACCTGGGAGGCCAGAGGTGTACCTGGGAGTGTCAGAAGGTACCTGGGAGGTCGGAGTTGTACCTGGGAGTGTCGGAGGCGGACCTGGGAGTGTCGGAGGTACCTGGGAGTGCAGAGGTACTCTGGGAGGTTGGGGAGGTACCTGGGAATGTCAGAGGTACATGAGGGAGGTCAGGTGACGTACCTGGGAGTCTCCAAAGGTGTACCTGGGAGGTCGGAGGTGTACCTGGGAATTTCTGGAGGTAGCTGGGAATATCGGAGGTGTACTGAGGAGGCCAGAGGTATACCTGGGAGTCTCAGAGGAACCAGGAGGTCAGAGGAGTACCTGGGAGGTCAGGGTGTACCTGGGAGTATCGGAGGTGTACCTGGGAGACGGGAGGTGTGGCCTGGGAGGTCAGAGGTGTACCAGAGATGTTAGAGGAGTACCTGGGAGGTCAGAGATGTACCTGAGTGTCAGAGGTACCTGGGGGTCAGAAGTGGTACCTGGGAGGCTGGACTTGTTCTGGGAGGTTCAGAAGTAACCTGGGAGGTCGGACTTGTTCCTGGGAGTATCGGAGGTGTATCAGGGAGTGACAGAGGAGTACCTAGGAGTGTCAGAGGTACCTGGGAGTGTCAGAGGTGTACCTGGAGTGTCAGAGGAGGTACCACTGGGAGTGTTGTAGAGATGTACCTGGGAGTGTCAGAGGTGATCTGGGAGTGTCGGACGTGTACCTAGGAGGTCAGGAGGTGTACCTGGGAGAGTCAGAGGTACCTGGGAGTGTCAGAGGTGAACCAGGGAGTTTCAAGAGTACCTGGGAGTGTCAAGGTGTACCTTGGAGGTCGGACGTGCCTGGGAGTGTCAAGTGTACCTGAGTCCGGGACTTGTTCCTGGAGTGTCAGAAGTGTACCTGGGAGTGTCGGACTTGTTCCTGGGAGTGTCGGAGGCGGAACTGTGAGTGTCAGAGGCATACCTGAGGTCAGAGGTAACGGAGTGTCGGGGAGGTGTACCTGGGAATGTCAGAGGTATACCAGGGAGTGACAGTGAAGTACCTGGGAGTTCTAAAGTTTAGGGAATGTCAGTGGAGCATTTGGGAGTGTCAGAGGTGTACCTGGGAGTGTCAGAGGTGTACCTGGGAGTGTCGGAGGTGTACCGGGATTGTCATGGTACCTGATTGTGTCTGAGGTGTACCTGGGAGGTCAGAGGTGTGTGCCAGGAGTGTCAGGAGGTGCACTTGGGAGTGTCAGAGGTGCACCTGGGGTGTCAGAGGTGTACCAGGGAATGTCAGTGGAGAACCTGGGAGTGTCAGAGGTGTACCTGGGAGGCTGTCAGAGTGTACCTAGGGAGTGTCAGAGGTTTACATGGAGTGTCAAAGGTGTACCTGGGAGGTCAGAGGTGTACTGGGGAGGTCAGAGGCACTCTGGGAGGCCGAGGGTGTAACTAGGGAGTCTCGGAGGTGTAACTGGGAATGTCGGGAGGTACAGGGAGTGTCAGTGGAGTACCTGGGAGTTTCAAGGTGTACCTGGGGTATCAGAGGTGAACCTGGGAATATCGGAGGTGTATCTGAGGATATCGGAGGTGTGCCTGAGGCCAGAGGTGTACCTGGGGTGTCAGGAGGTGTACCTGGTGTCACAGGAGTACCTGGGATAGTCAGGGGTGTACCTGGCAGTGTCAGGAGGTGAACCTGAGTGTTAGAGATGTGCCTGGGGTGTCAGAGGTGTATCTGGGTGTCGGACAGTGTACCTTGAGTGTCAGAGGTGTGCAGGGGAATGTCAGTGGAGTGCTTGAGGAGTGTCAGAGGTGTGCCTGGGGTGTCAGAGGTGTACCTTGGGTGTCAGAGTGTACCTGGGAGTGTCAGAGGTGTACCTGGGAGTGTGGAGAGTGTACCTGGGATTGTCTGGGGGTGTACCTGATTGTCTGGGGTGTACCTGGGAGTGTTACAGGAGTACCTGGGTTGTCAGAGGTGTACCTGGCAGTGTTGGTATACCTGGGAGTGTTAAGGGAATGTGCCTGGGAGTGTGAGAGGTGTATCTGGGTGTCGGACGTGTGCCTTTGAGTGATCAATCAGGTGTCAGTGTGTACCTGGGAGTCAGAGGTGTACCTTGGGTGTCAGAGGTGTGCTTGGGTGTCAGAGTGTACTGGGTGTCAGAGGTGTGCCTGGGTGTCAAGGTGTGGAAGTGTCAGAGGTGTACCTGGGGGTCAGAGGTGTACCTGGGTATCAGGGGAGTGTGCCTGGGGGATGCCTGGGAATGTCAGGTGTCTGAGAGTGTCGTGGAGTGCCTGGGGTCTCAAAGGTGTGCCTCAGAGTTTCGGAGTGTGGCTGGGAATATCGGAGGTGCTGAGGACTCAGAGGTGTACCTGGGGAATCAGAGGTGAACCAGGGGTGTCAGGAGGTACCTGGGGTGTCAGGGGTGTGCCTGGGAGTATCAGGTGTACCTGGGAGTGTGGGAGTGTACCTGGCAGTGTCAGAGTGAACCTGGGAGTGGTGAGATGTACTTAGGTGTCAGAGGTGTGTCTTGGGTGTGGGACGTGTACCTGTGAGTGATCAGAGGGTGTACCAGGGAATGTCAGTGGAGTACTTGGGAGTGTCAGAGGTGTGCCTGGGAGTGTCAGAGAGTGTGCCTTGGAGTGTCAGAGGTGTACCTGGGTGTCAGAGGGTGTGTGCCTGGGGTGTCAGGAGGTGTACCTGGGATTGTCATGGGGTGTACGGTGTGTGGGGGTGTACTGGGAGTCTGCAGAGTACCTGGGATTGTCAGAGGTGTACCTGGCAGTGTCAGAGGTATACCTGGGAGTGTTAGAGATGTACCTGGGAGTGTGAGAGGTGTATCTCAGTGTCAGGCGTGTGCAGTGTCAGAGGTGCCTTGGGAATGTCAGTGGAGTGCCAGGTGTCAGAGTGTACCTGGGGTGTCAGAGGTGTACAGGTGTCAGAGGTGTGCCTAAGTGTCAGTGTGCCTGGGGTGTCAGAGGTGTGCCTAGAGTGTCAAGGTGTGCGAGTGTCAGAGGTGTGCCTGGGGTGTCAGAGGTGTACCTGGGGTGTCAGAGGTGTACCTGGGAGTGTCAGTGTACCTGGGAATGTCAGAGAGGTATGAGAGTGTCCGTTGAAGTACTGAGTCTCAAGGTGTACCTGGGAGTCTCAAGGTGTGCCTGGGGTATCAGAGGTGTACCTGGGAATATCGGAGGTGTGGCTGGGGAATATCGGAGTGTGCCGAGGAGTGTCAGTGAGTGTGCCTGGGAGTCTCAGAATTGAACAGGGAGTGTCAGAGGTACCTGGGGAGTGTCAGGGGTGTACCTGGGGTATCGGAGGTGTACCTGGGGTATCGGAGGTGTACCTGGGGTGTCAGGGGTGTACCTGGGAGTGGGGAGTGCCTGGGGTGTCAGGAGATGTGCCTGGGAGTGTCAGAGGTGTACCTGGGAGTGTCAGAAGTGTACCTGGGAGTGTCGGACTTGTTCCTGGGAGTGTCAGAAGTGTACCTGGGGTGTCGGACTTGTTCCTGGGAGTATCAGAGTGTATCCAGGGTGACAGAGAGTACCTAGGGTCAGAGGTGTACCTGGGTGTCAAGTGTGCCTGGGAGTGTCAGAGGGGTGTGCAAGTGTCAGAGATGTGCCTGGGAGTGTCAGAGGTGTATCTGGGGTGTGGGACGTGGCCTAGGAGTGTCAGGGTGTACCTGGGAGAGTCAGAGGTGTGCCTGGGAGTGTCAGAGGTGAACAGGAGTTTCAGGGTACCTGGGAGTGTCAAGGGTGTGCCTTGGAGTGTCGGACTTGTTCCTGGGATGTCTGGGGTGTGCAGGGTGTGGGACTTGTTCCTGGGAGTGTCAGAAGTGTGCCTGGGATTTGTGGACTGTTCCTGCCTGGGAGTGTCAGGCGGACCTGTGAGTGTCAAGGTATACCTGGGAGTATCAGAGGCACAAATTGTCAGAGGTGTGCTTGAATGTCAGAGAGTTATGCCAGGGAGTGACAGTGAAGTCCTAGAGTCTCAAGGTGTGCAAGGGAATGTCAGTGCTTAGGAGTGTCAGGAGTTGTACCTGGGAGTGTCAGGAGTGTGCCTGGGAGTGTCGGAGGTGTGCCTGGGATTGTCAGCGGTGTACCTGATTGTGTCTGAGGTGTACATAAGGAGTGTCAGAGGTGTGTGCTTGGGAGTGTGTCAGAAGGTGCACTTGGAGTGTCAGAGAGTGCACCTTGGGGTGTCAGAGGTGTACCAGGAATGTCAGTGGGTACCTGGGGTGTCAGAGGTGTGCCGGGTGTCAGTGGGTGTGCCTAGGAGTGTCAGGGTTTACATGGGTGTGTCAAGGTGTGCCTGGGGTGTCAGAGGTGTTGCCTGGGGTTTCAGAGGTGTGCCTGGGGTGTCAAGGTGTAACTAGGGAGTCTCGGAGGTGTGACTTAGGAATGTCAGAGGTGTGCAGGAGTGTGAGTGATGCCTGGGAGTTTCAAGGTGTACCTGGGAGTATCAGAGGGTGTACCTGGGAATCAGGAGGTGTATCTGAGAATATCAGGTGTGCCTGGGAGTGTCAGAGGTGTACCTGGGAGTGTCAGGTGTGCCTGGGGTGTCAGGGGTACCTGGGATTGTCAGAGGGTGTGCCTGGCAGTGTCAGAGGTGAACCTGGGAGTGTTAGAATGTACCGGGAGTGTCAGAGTGTATCTGGGAGTGTCGGACGTGTACCAGGTGTCAGAGGTGTACCAGAATGTCAGTGGGTACTTGGAGTGTCAGAGGTGTGCCTGGGAGTGTCAGGGTGTACCTTGGTGTCAGTGTGCCTAGAGTGTCAGGGTGCTCAGTGTGAATGTGCCTGGGATTGTCAGCGGTGTACTGATTTGTCTGAGGTGTGCGGGAGTGTCCTGGGAGTACTGGGTTGTCAGGGTGTGCCTGGCAGTGTCAGAGGTATGCCAGTGTTAGAGAATGTACAAGTGTGTCTGGGGAATTGTCGGACGATGTGCGCCTTTTGAGTGTCAGAGGTGTGCCAGAGATGTCAGTGGAGTGGCAAGATGTCAGGTGTACCTGGGGAGTGTCAGTACCTTGGAGTGTCAGAGGTGTGCCTGGGAGTTGTCAGGGGTGTGCCTGGGAGTGTCAGAGGTGTACCTGGGGAGTGTCAAAGGTGTGCCTGGGAGTGTCAGAGGTGTGCCTGGGGGAGTGTCTCAGAGTGTGGCTAAGAATATCAGAGTGTTGCAAGTGTCAGAGGTGTGCTTAGAATGTCAGAGTGTCGAGGTGTCGTGAAATTGCAAGTCTCAAAGGTGTGCCTGGGAGTATCAGGAATTGTTCTTGGGGAATATCGGAGGTGTGGCTAGAATATTGGAGGTGTGCCGGGAGTGTCAGAGGTGTGCCTGGGTCTCAGAGGTGAACTCCAAGGGAGTGTCAGAGAGTACCTGGGAGTGTCAGGGGTGTGCCTGGGAGTATCAGGAGGTGTGCCTGGGGTATCAGGAGGTGTACCTGGGAGTGTCAGAGGTGTGCCTGGGAGTATTGAAAGTACCTGGGGAGTGTCAGGAATGTGCCTGGGGTGTCAGGGTGTACCTGGGAGTGTTAGAAGTGTGCCTGGGGTGTGGACTTGTTCCTGGGGTGTCAGAGGTGTGCCTGGGGAGTGTGGGACTTGTTCTAGGAGTGTCAGGTGGCCTGGGGTGTCAGAGCTGTACCTGGGAGTGTCAGAAGTGTACCTGGGGAGTGTCAGACGTTGGGGAGTGTCAGAAGTGTACCTGGGAGTGTCGGACTTTTCTGGGGAGTGTCAGGCTTGGACCTGGGAGTGTCAGAGGTGTACCTGGGGTATCAGAGGTGTGCCTAAGTGTCAGAGGTGTGCCTGGGATGTCAGAGGGGGTATACCTGAGGTGTGCAGTGGAAGTGCGGAGTCTCAGGGTGTGCCAGGGAATGTCGGTGGGTGCTTGGGGAGTGTCAGGGGGCCAGTACCTGGGGGTGTCGGACGTGGCCTGCCTAGGATTGTCAAGAGGTGTGCCTGGGAGAGTCAGAGGTGTGCCTGTGGATTGTCAGAGGTGAACCAGGGAGTTTTCAGAGGAGTACTAGGAGTGTCAAGGTGTGCCTGGGAGTGTCAGGGGAGGTGTGCCTGGGGGTGTCAGAGATGTGCCTGGGAGTGTCAGAGGTGTGATACCTGGGAGTATTAGAGGTGCCTGGGGTGTCAGGGGCCTGGGAGTGTCGAGATGTGCTTAGAAGTGTCAGAAGTGTGCCTGGAGTCAGAGGTGCCTGGGGAGTGTCAAAGGTGTGCCTGAAGTGTCAGAGGTGTACCTGGGGTGTCAAGTGTGCCTGGAGTGTCGGACTTGTTCTGGGAGTGTCAAAGTGTGCAAGTGTCGGACTTGTTCTGGGAGTGTCGGAGGCGGACCTGGGTGTCAGAGGTATGCCTGGGGTGTATCAGAGGTGTGCCTGGGAGTGTCTGGAGTGTACCTGGGAATGTCAGGGTATGCCAGGGGATTGACGTAGTGGAGCAGGAGTCAAGGTGTGCAGGGGATGTCAGTGGAATGCTTGGGAGTGTGAGGTGTGCCTGGGTGAGCCAGGGAGGTGTGCATGGGGTGTCAGGAGATGTTTGGCAGTATCAAGCGGGCATAAGAGTGTCAGAGGTGTGCAGGGGAATGTCAGTGGGTGCCTGGGGTGTCAAGGTGTGCCTGGGGTGTCAGGAGTGTGCCTGTGGGGTGTGGGGGCATGGGAGTGTCAAGGTGTGCCTGGGAGTCAGAGGTGTGCCTGGGGATGTCAGAGGTGTGCCTGGGGTGTCAGAGGGTGGCAGTGGGTGTCAGGGGTGTGCCTGGCAGTGTCTGAGGGTGTGAACTGGCAGTGTCAGCTGTGTGCCTGGGAGTGTCAGCAGTGCACTGGGAGTGTTAGAGGTGTATAGGGGCGTGACAGAGGAGTGCCTGGGGTGTCAGGAATTGTGCACGGAGTGTCAGAGATGTGCCTGGGAGTGTCAGGTGTACCTGGGAGTGTCGGACGTGTACCTGGGGAGTGTCAGGGTGTACCTGGGGTGTCGGAGGTGTGCCTGGGGAGTGTCGGACTTGTTCCTGGGAGTGTCAAGTGGCACAGGGAGTGTCGGACTTTGTTCCTGGGGAGTGTCAGAGGCGGACCTGGGAGTGTCAGGGTATCTGGAGAGTATCAGAGGTGTGCCGAGTGTCAGAGGTGTGCCTGGAATGTCAGTGTTATGCCTAGGGGTAACAGTGTATGTCTAGGGTCTCAAGGTGTACCAGGAATGTCGAGTGGAGTCCTTGGGAGTGTCAGGGGTGCAAGTGTCAGAGGTGTGCCTGGGAGTGTCAGGAGGTGTGCCTGGGATTGTCAGCGGTGTGTACCTGATTGTGTCTAAGGTGTGCCTGGGAGTGTCAGAGTGTGTGGAGTGTCAGAGTGCACCTAGGAGTGTCAGAGGTGCACTTGGGGTGTCAGAGTGTGCAAGATGTCAGGTGAGTGCCTGGGGTGTCAGAGGTGTGCCTGGGGTGTCAGAGGTGTGCCTGGGGTGTCAAGGTGTGCCAGGGGTGTCAGAGGGTGTGCCTGGTGTCAGAGGTGTGCCTGGGGTGTCAAGGTTGTGCAGGTGTCAGGTGTGTGCCTGGGGTGTGGGAGTTGTGCCTGGGAGTGTCAGGCGGACTGGGAGTGTCAGGGTATACCTGGGGAGTGTCAGAGGTGTGCACTGGTGTCAGAGGTGTGCAAGGATGTCAGGGGTATACGAGGGTGTCAGTGAAGTACCTTAAGTCTCAAAGGTGTGCCTGGGGAGTTCAGGAGGTGTGCCTGAGAGATATCGGAGGTGTGGCTGGGGAATATCAGGTGTGCAGGGTGTGTCAGAGGTGTGCCTGGGGAGTCTCAGAGGTGAACCAGGGAGTGTCAGTGGTGTGCCTGGGGTGTCGGAGGTGTGCCTGGGATTGTCAGCGGTGTCCTGATTGTGTGTGTCCTAAGGTGTGCCTGGGGAGTGTGAAGTGTGCCTTGGAGTGTCAGGGTGCACTTGGGGTGTCAGAGGTGCGCGCTGGGGGTGTCAGAGGTGTGCCAGGAATGTCGGTGGGTACTTGGAGTGTCAGAGAGGGTGTGCCTGGGAGTGTCAGAGGTGTGCCTGGTGTCAAGGTGTGCCTGGGGAGTGTCAGAGGTGTGCCAGGAATGTCAGTGGAGTACTAGAGTGTCAAGGTGTGCCTGGGAGTGTCAGAGGTGCCTGGGGAGTGTCAGAGGTTTACTGGGAGTGTCAAGGTGTACCTGGGGAGTGTCAGAGGTGTGCTGGGAGTGTCAGAGGTGTGCCTCAGGTGTCAGAGGTGTGCGTGGCAGTGGGTGGTGTGCCTGGCAGTGTCTGGTGTAACTGGCAGTGTCAGGGTGTGCCTGGGAGTGTGGCGGTGCACCTGGGGAGTGTTGGGGTGTGTCGGGCGTGACAGGGGGGGTGCCTGGGAGTGTCAGAGGTGTGCCTGGGGTGTCAGGGTGTGCCTGGGGTGTCAGAGGTGTATCTGGGAGTGTCGGACGTGTGCCTGGAGTGTCAGAGGTGTGCCTGGGAGTGTCAAAGTGTGCCTGGAGTGTGGACTTGTTCTGGGAGTGTCAGAGGTGTGCACCAGGGGTGTGGACTTGTTCCTGGGAGTGTGGACATAGGGTGTCAGAGGTATGCCTGGGAGTATCAGGGGTGTACTGGGGTGTCAGAGGTGTGCCTGGGAATGTCAGAGGTATGCCAGGGGTGACAGTGTGTAGTACCTGAGTCTCAAGGTGTACCAGGGAATGTCAGTGGAGTCCTTGGGAGTGTCAGAGGTGTACCTGGGAGTGTCAGAGGTGTGCCTGGGGAGTGTCAGGGTGTGCCTGGGATTGTCAGCGGGTGTACCTGATTGTGTCCAAGGTGTACCTGGGGGTGTCCAGGGGTGTGCCTTAGGTGTCAGAGGTGCAGCTTGGGGTGTCAAGGTGCCTTGAGGTGATCAGAGGTGTACCAGGGATGTCAGTGGGTGCCTGGGGTGTCAGAGGTGTGCCTGGGTGTCAGAGGTGTGCCTGGGGTGTCAAGGTGTGCCTGGGGTGTCAAGGTGTGGCCTGGGGTGTCAGGAGGTGTATGGGTGTCAGTGTGCCTGGGAGTGTCAGAGGTGTGCCTGGGGAGTGTCAGGTTGTGCCTGGGGGTGTCAGAGGCGGACCTGCAAGTCAGAATATGCCTGGGAGTATCAGAGGTGTGCCTGGGAGTGTCAGAGGTATACTGGGAATGTCAGAGGGTATAGAGTGTCAGTGAAGTCTGCAAGATGTGCCTGGGGTATCGGAGGTGTGCCTGGGAATATCGGAGGTGTAGCTGGGGAATATCAGGAGGTGTGCCGGGGTGTCAGAGGTGGGGTCTCAGAGGTGAACCAGGGTGTCAGAGGTGTGCCTGGGGTGTCAGGTGTGCCTGGGAGTATCGGAGGTGTGCCTGGGGTGTCAGAGGTGTGCCTGGTGTGGGAGTGTGCCTGGGAGTGTAGGGGTGTGCCTGGGGAGTGTCAGGGTGTGGCTGGGAGTCTCGGAGGTGTAACTGGGAATGTCAGAGGTGTCCCAGGGGTGTCAGTGGAGTACCTGGGGTTTCAAGGTGTACCTGGGAGTATCAGAGGTGGCCTTGGGAATATCGAGGTGTACCTGAGAATATCAGGAGGTGTGCCTGGGAGTGTCAGAGGTGTCACCTGGGAGTGTCAGAGGTGTGCTGGTGGCAGGGAGGTGTGTCTGGGGAGTGTCAGCGGTGTATCTGGGGAGTGTCAGGAGGTGTTCCTGGGGAGTGTGAGGTGTGCCTGGGGTGTCGGAGGTGTGCCTGGGGTGTCGGAGGTGGCTGCCTGGGGTGTGGGGTGGCTAGGTGTCAGAGGTGTGCCTGGGGAGTGTCAGGGTGTGCCTGATTGTGTCTGAAGTGTGCCTGGGGTGTCAGAGGTGTGCCTTGGGTGTCAGAGGTGCACCTGGGAGTGTCAGAGGTGCTGTGGGGTGTCTGGGGTGTGCCTGGGGAGTGTGGGGTGTGCCTGGCGTGTCTGAGGTGTGCCTGGCAGTGTCTGGTGTGACTGGCAGTGTCGGCGGTGTGCCTAGTGTCAGCGGTGCACATGAGTGTTAGAAGTGTGGGGTGACAGAGGTACTGCAAGTGTCAGAGGTGTGCAAGTGTCAGAGGTGTGCAGAGTGTCAGAGTGTGCCTGGGAGTGTCAGAGGTGTGCACCTAGTGTCAGAGATGTGCCAGAGTGTCAGAGGTGTATCTGGGAGAATACGGACGTGTGCTGGAGTGTCAGAGGTGTGCCTGGGAATGTCAGAGGGGTACCTGGGAGTGTCAGAGGTGTGCCTGGGGTGTCAGGGGTGTGTGCCTGGGAGTGTCAGAGGTGTGCCTGGGGAGTGTCAGAGGTGTGCCTGGTAGTGTCAGAGGGTGTACCTGGGAGTGTCAGAGGTGTGCCTGGGGTGTCAGAGGTGTGCCTGGGAGTGTCAGGTTGTGCAAGTGTCGGAGGCGGACCTTGGAGTGTCAGAGGTATGCCTGGGAGTATCAGAGGTGTGCCTGGGAATGTCAGAGGTATGCAGGGAGTGTCAGTGATGTGGCTGGGGAGTCTCAAGGTGTGCCTGGGGTATCAGGTGTGCCTGGGAATATGGAGGTGTGGCTGGGAATATCGGAGGTGTACCGAGGAGTGTCAGAGAGTGTGCCTGGGAGTGTCAGGAGGTAGACCAGGGGAGTGTCAGAGGTGCCTGGGAGTGTCAGGGGTGTGCCTGGGAGTATGGGAGGTGTGCCTGGGGAGTGTCGGTGTGCCTGGGGTGTCAGAGGTGTGCCTGGAGTGGGGTGGTGCCTGGGGTGTCAGGGTTGTAACTGGGAGTGTCAAGGGGTGTGGCAGGAGTCTCGGAGGTGTGGCTGGGAATGTCAGAGGTGTGCCAGGGGTGTCAGTGGAGTGCCTAGGGGTTTCAAGGGTGTGCCTGGGGTATCAGGGTGTGCCTGGGAATATCGGAGGTGTGCCTGGGAGTTTCAGAAATGTGCCTGGGAGTGTCGGACTTGTTCTGGGAGTGTCAGAAGTGTGCCTGGGAAAGTCGGACTTGTTCCTGGGAGTGTCGAGGAGGCGGACCTGGGGAGTGTCAGAGGTATGCCTGGGAGTATCAGAGGTGTGCACCTTGGAGTGTCAGAGGTGTGCCTGGGAATGTCAGAGGTATGCCAGGGTGACAGTGAAGTACCTGGAGTCTCAAGGTGTGCCTAGGGAATGTCAGTGGTCTTGGGGAGTGTCAGAGGTGTACCTGGGGTGTCAGAGGTGTGCACAGGATTGTCAGGTGTGCCTGGGATTGTCAGCGGTGTTCCTGATTGTGTCTGAGGTGTACCTGGGAGTGTCACAGGAGTGCCTGGGATTGTCAGAGGTGTGCCTGGCAGTGTCAGAGGTGTACCTGGGGTGTTAGAGATGTACCTGGTGTCAGAGGTGTATCTGGGGAGTGTCGGACGTGTGCCTATGAGGTGTCAGAGGTGTGCCAGGGGAATGTCAGTGGAGTGCTTGGGGTGTCAGAGGTGTGCCTGGGGTGTCAGGTGTGCCTTGGAGTGTCAGAGGTGTGCCTGGGGTGTCAGAGGTGTGCCTGGGGTGTCAGAGGTGTGCCTGGGGAGTGTCAAGGTGTGCCTGGGGGTGTCAGAGGTGTGCCTGGGGTGTCAGAGGTGTGCCTGGAATTATCAGAGGTGTGCCTGGAGTGTCAGAGGTGTACAGGATGTCAGAGTGCAGTGTCAGTGGAAGTGCCTGGGAGTCTCAAGGTGTACCTAGTGTCAGGAGGTGTACCTGGGAATATCGGAGGTGTGGCTGGGTATATCGGAGGTGTACCGAGGAGTGTCAGAGGTGTGCCTGGGAGTCTCAGGGTGAGCCAGGGGTGTGAGAGGAGTGCCTGGGGTGTGGGGGTGCGCAGGGGTATCAGGTGTGCCTGGGAGTGTCGGAGGTGTGCCTGGGAGTGTCAGAGGTGTGCCTGGGGAGTGTGGAAAGTACCTGGGGGTGTCAGAGATGTGCCTGGGAGTGTCAGAGGTGTGCCTGGGGTGTTAGAGGTGTGCCTGGGAGTGTCAGGACTTGTTCTGGGGAGTGTCAGGGAGTGTACCTGGGGTGTCGGACTTGTTCTGGGAGTGTCAAGGTGTGCCTGAGGAGTGTCAGAGGTGTACCTGGGAGTGTCAGAGTGTACCTGGGAGTGTCGGACTTGTTCTGGGGGTGTCAAGTGTGCCTGGGAGTGTCGGACTTGTTGTTCTTGGGAGTGTCGGAAGCGGACCTGGGGAGTGTCAGAGAGGTATGCCTGGGAATTATCAAGAGTGTGCCTGAGTAGTGTCAGAGTGTGCCTAGGAATGTCAGGTATGCCAGGGAGTGACAGTGGAAGTGCCTGGGAGTCTCAAGGTGTGCCAGGGAATGTCAGTGGAGTGCTTGGGAGAGTCAGAGGTGTGCCTGGGGGGGTGGCAGACAGGGGGTTTCAGGAGGGAGTGTGCCTGGGAGTGTCAAGGTGTGCCTGGGGTGTCAGAGTTGGCCTGGTGTGTCAGAATTGTCCTTATTGTCAGAGGTGTGCCTGGAGTGTGGGGAGTACCTAGGTGTCAGAGATGTGCCTGGGAAGTGTCGGACGTGTGCCTGGAGTGTCAGAGGTGTGCCTGGGAGAGTCAGAGGAGTACCTGGGGAGTATCAAGGTGTACCTGGGAGTGTCAGATGTGTGCCTGGGGTGTCAGAGTGTGCACCTGGAGTGTCGGACTTGTTCCTGGTAGTGTCAGAAGTGTGCCTGGGGAGTGTCGGACTTGTTCTGGGAGTGTCGGAGGCGGACCTGTGGGGGTGTCAGAGGTATGCCTGGGAGTATCAGAGATGTGCCTGGGGAGTGTCAGGTGTGCCTGGGGGATGTCAGAGGTATACCAGGGGTGATAGTGAAGTACCGGAGTCTCAAGGTGTGCCAGGGAGATGTCGGTGGAGTGCTTGGGGTGTCAGGGTGTGCCTGGGTGTGTCAAGGGGTGTGACTGGAGTGTCAGAGGTGTGCCTGGGAATATCAGGTGTATCTGAGAATATCAGGTGTGCCTGGGAGTGTCAGGGAGGTGTGCCTGGGAGTGTCGGAGTGTCTGGGGAATATCGGAGGTGTGCCTGGGGAGTGTCAGAGGTGTGCCTGGGGTGTCAGGGGTTTGCATGAGGGAGTGTCAAGGTGTGCCTGGGGTGTCAGGGTGTGCCTGGGGGTGTCAGAGGTGTGCCTGGGTGTCAAGGGTGTAACTGGGGAATGTCAGAGGTGTGCCAGGGAGTGTCAGTGGAGTACCTGGGGTTTCAAGGTGTGCCTGGGGGTTATCAGGGGTGTGCCTGGGAAAATCGGAGTGTATTCTGAGAATATCGGAGATGTGCACCGGGGTCAGAGGTGTGCCGGAGGTGTCGGAGGTGTGCCAGTGTCTGGGGTGCCTGGGATTGTCAGGAGGTGTGCCTGGAAGTGTCAGAGGTGTGTGCGAGGTGTTGAGATGTGCAGGTGTCGGACGTGTGCCTGGTGTCAGAGGGGTGTGCCAGGGAATGTCGATGGAGTGCTTGGGGTGTCAGAGGTGTGCCTGGGAGTGTCAGGAGGTGTGCCTGGTGTCAGAGGTGTACCTGGGTGTCAGAGGTGTGCCTGGGAGTGTCGGAGGTGGCGCGGAGTGTGAGGTGTGCCTGGGGGTGTCGGAAGTGTGCATGGGGGTGTGGGAGGTGTGCCTGGCAGTGTCAGCGGTGTGCCTGGGGTGTCAGAGGTGTGCCAGGGAATGTCCGGTGGTGTGCCTGGGGTGTCAAGGTGTGCCTAAGTGTCAGAGGTGTGCCTGGGGTGTCAGAGGTTTGTGGGGTGTCAAGGTGTGCCTGGGGAGTGTCAGAGGTGTGTGCCTGGGGAGTGTCAGAGGTGTACATCAGGTGTCAGAGGTGTGCGTGGCAGTGGGTGGGTGTGCCTGGCAGTGTCTGGGTGTGACTGGCAGTGTCAGCGGTGTGCCTGGGAGTGTCAGCAGTGCGCCTGGGAGTGTGGGGTGTGCCTGGGTGTCAGAGGTGCCTGGGAGTGTCAGAGGTGTGCCTGCAGGTGTAAGTGTGCCTAGGTCAGAGGTGTCTGGGGAGTGTCGGACGTGTGCCTAGGGTGTCAGAGGTGTGCCTGGGAGAGTCAGAGGTGTGCCTGGGAGTGTCAGAGGTGAACAGGGAGTTTCAGAGGGTACCTGGAGTGTCAGGTGTGTGCCTGGGGTGTCAGAGGTGTGCCTGGGAGTGTCAGAAGTGTGCACCGGAGTGTCGGACTTGTTCCTGGGGTGTTAAGTGTGCCTGGGGTGTCGGACTTGTTCCTGGGGAGTGTCAGGCTTGGACCTGGGGAGTGTCAGAGGTATGCCTGGGGAGTATGGGGTGTGCCTGGGGTGTCAGAGGTATGCCAGGGAGTGACAGTGTAGTCCACCTGGAGTCTCAAGGTGTGCCAGGGAATGTCAGTGGAGTCCTTGGGGGTGTCAGAGGTGTGCCTGGGAGTGTCAGAGGTGTGCCGGAGTGTCAGTGTGCCTGGGATTCAGCGGTGTGCCTGATTGTGTCTGAGGTGTACCTGGGGAGTGTCAGAGGTGTGCCTAGGGTGTCAGAGTGCACTTGGGAGTGTCAGAGGTGCTGTGGGGTGTCAGAGGTGTGCCAGGGAATGTCAGTGGTGCCTGGGGAGTGTCAGAGGTGTGCCTGGGGTGTCAGAATTGTGCTTGGGGTGTCAAGGAGGGTGTGCCTGGAGAGTGTCAAGGTGTACAGTGTCAGTGGAGTGCCTGGGGTCTCAAGGGTGTGCCTGGGGTATCGGAGGTGTGCCTGGGAATATCAGGAGGTGTGGCTGGGAATATCGGAGGTGTGCCAGGAGTGTCAGAGGTGTACCTGGGAGTCTCAGAGGTGAACCAGGGGAGTGTCAGAGGAGTACCTGGGAGTGTCAGGGTGTGCCTGGGAGTATCGGAGGTGTGCCTGGGGTATCGGAGGTGTGCCTGGGAGTGTCAGAGGTGTGGGAGTATTGGGGTGTGCCTGGGAGTGTCAGGGGGTGTGCCTGGGAGTGTCAAGGGTGTGGACAGGGAGTCTCAGAGGTGTGGCTGGGAATGTCAGGGGTGTGCCAGGGGTGTCAGTGGGTACAGGGACAGGTGTGCACCTGGGTATCAGAGGTGTGCCTGGGAATATCAGGTGTACTGCAAGAATATCAGGAGTGTGCCTGGGAGTGTCAGAGTGTGCCTGGGGAGTGTCAGAGGTGTACCTGGCAGTGTCAGAGGTGTATCTGGGAGTGTCAGGGTGTATCTGGGAGTGTGGAGGTGTACCTGGGAGTGTGAGAAGTGTGCCTGGGAGTGTCGGAGGTGTACCTGGGGTGTCGGAGGTGTGCCTGGGAGTGTCAGAGGTGGACCTGGAAGTGTCAGAGGTGTGTCCTGGGGTGTCAGCGTGTACCTGATTGTGTCTGAAGTGTGCCTGGGAGTGTCAGAGGTGTGCCTGGGGTGCCAGAGGTGCCTTGGGGTGTCAGAGGGTGCACCTTGGGGTGTCTGAGGTGTGCCTGGGTGTCTGAGGTGTGCCTGGCAGTGTCTGGGGTGTGCCTGGTGTCTGAGGTGTGACTGGTGGTGTGGGTGTGCCTGGGGGTGTCAGCGGTGCCTGGGAGTGGGGTGTGCATTGAGGGAGGGACAGAGGAGTACCTACAGGTGTCAGGGGTGTGCCTGGGAGTGTCAGAGGTGTACCTGGGAGTGTCAGAGGTGTGCCTGGGAGTGTCAGAGTGCAGAGATGCCTGGGGTGTCAGAGGTGTGTCTGGGAGTGTCGGACGTGTGCCTGGAGTGTCAGGGGTGTGTCAGTGGAGTGCCTGGGGTGTCAGAGGTGTACCTAGTGTCAGAGGTGTGCCTGGGAGTGTCAAAGGTGTGCCTGGGTGTCAGCGGTGTGCCTGGGGTGTCAGAGGTGTGCCTGGGGTGTCAGGGGGTGTGCCTGGGGAATGTCAAGGGTATGCCTGGGGAGTGTGTCGTGATACCTAGGGGTGTTAAGGTGTGCCTGGGAGTATCGGAGGTGTGCCTGAGAATATCGGAGGTGTGGCTGGAAATGTCGGAGGTGCCTGGGGAGTGTCAGGAGGTGTGCCTGGGGTGTCAGAGGTGTGCCTTGGGTGTCAGAGGTGTGCCTGGGGGTGTCAGAGGTGTGCCTGGGGGAGTGTCGGGGTGCCTGGGGTGTGTGAGAAGTGCCTGGGGGTGTCAGGTGTGGGAATGTCAGGTGTGTGCCTGGCAGTGTCAGCGGTGTGCCTGGGGAGAGCAATGCATGCTTC
>NW_024714825.1:0-11690 GCF_018991925.1 Homarus americanus
TTTGTTATACTCGATCAGGGACTTTGTTATACTCGACAAAGGGACTTTTATATACTTGACAAATGGACTTTGTTATACTCGATGAGGGGCCTTTCTTATTCTCTATCTAGGGACTTTGTTATACTCGACCAGGGGACTGTTTTATAATTGACCATTGGACTTTGTTATACTCAATGAGGGGCCTTTGTTATACTCGATTAGGGGAATTTCTTATACTCGACCAGGGAACTTTGTTATACGCGATCAGGGGACTTTTTTATACTCGATCAGGGGACTTTGTTATACTCAACCAGAGGACTTTGTTATACTCGATCAGTGGACTTTGTTATACTCAATCAGGGGACTTTGTTATACTCGATGAGGGGCCTTCGTTATACTCGATGAGGGGGCTTTGTTTTACTCGATTAGAAAACTTTGTTATACATGACCAGGGACTTTGTTATGCTCGATCAAGGGACTTGTGTTATACTCGATCAGAGGACTTTTTTATACTCGACCAGGGGCCTTTGTTATACTCGATTAGAAAACTTTGTTATACTTGACCAGGGACTTTGTTATGCTCGATCAAGGGACTTGTGTTATACTCGATCAGGGGACTTTGTTATACTCGACCAGCGGCCTTTGTTATACTCGATCGCCGGACTTTGTTATACTCGGTAAGGGGACTTTGTTATACTCGATCAGGGGACTTTGTTAATCGCGATCAGGGGACTGTTTTATACTCGACCAGTGGACTTTGTTATACTCGATTAGGGGCCTTTGTTATACTCGATGAGGGGGCTTTGTTATACTCGACTAGGGGACTTTGTTATACTCGATCAGGGACTTTGTTATACTCAACCAGGGGCCTTTTTTAAAATTAATCAGGGGACTTTGTCATACTCCATCAGGGGAATTTTGTTATACTCGGTCAGGGGATATGTTATACTCGATCAGGGGACTTTGTTATACTCAACCAGAGGACTTTGTTATACTCGAACAGGGGACTTTGTTATACTCATCAGGGGACTTTGTTATACTCAATCAGGGGACTTTGTTATACTTGATGGTGGGCTTTTGTTATCCTCGATCAGGGGAATTTGTTATACTCGACCAGGGGACTTTTTTATACTCGATCAGGGGATATGTTATACTCGATGAGGGGTTTTTGCTATGCTTGATTAGGGGACTTTGTTATACTCGATCAGGGAAATTTTGTTATACTCGATCAGAGGACTTTGTTATACTCAACCAGGGGCCTTTGTTATACTCGATAAGAAAACTTTGCTATACTCGACCAAGGGACTTTGTTATACTCGATCAAGGGACTTTTGTTATACTCGATTAGGGGACTTTGTTATACTCGTCCAGGGGCCTTTGTTATACTCGATCAGGGGACTTTTGTTATACTCGATCAGGGGACTTTGTTATACTCGACCAGGTTCCTTTGTTATACTCGATCAGGGGACTTTGTTATACTTGATAAGGAGACTTTGTTATACTCGATAAGAGGAATTTGTTATATTCAATCAGGGGACTTTGCCTTACTTGATCAGGGCCCTTTGCTATACTCGACCAAGGGACTTTTTTATACTCGATCAGGGGACTTTGTTATACTAGTATCAGGGGACTTTGTTATACTCGACCACGGGACTTTGTTATACTCGGTCAGGGACTTTGTTATAATCGATCAGGGGACTTTGTTATGCTCGATCTGGGGACTTTGTTATGTCAGCCAGGAGACTTTGTTATACTCGATCAGGTATATGTTATACCGATCAGGGACTCCCCGGTTATACTGGACCAGGGACTCGGTTATACTCGATCAGGGACTTTGTTATACTCGATCAGGGACTTTGTTATACCTGTCCAGGGGGCTTTGTTATACTCTCGATCAGGGGACTTTGTTATACTCGATCATCAGGGACTTTACGCTCGGCGAGGCCTTTGTTATACCTGCTGGATCTGGGGCCTTTGTTATACTAGATCAGGGGACTTTGTTATACTCGATTAGGGGCCTTTTTTGGACTCGATCAGGGGCCTTTGTTATACTCGATCAGGGGACTTTGTTATACCTGATCGGGGGACTTTCTCATACTCGAGCAGGGGGCTTTGTTATACTCGATGAGGGGACTTTGTTATACTCGACTAGGGGACATTTTTATGCTTGACCAATGAACTTTGTTATACTAGATGAGAGGCCTTTGTTATACTCGATCTGGGGACTTAGTTATACTCGAGAAGGGGACTTTGTTATACTCGATCAGGGGACTTTTTTATACTCGACCAGAGGACTTTGTTATACCCGATCAGAGGACTTTGTTATCCTCGACCAGGGGACTTTTTTATACTTGATCAATGGACTTTGTTATACTCAATGAGGGGCCTTTGGAATACTCGATCAGGGGACTTTGTTATACTCGATGAGGGGACTTTGTTAATCGCGATCAGGGGACATTTTTATACTCGACCAGAGGACTTTGTTATACTCGATCAGGGGATATGTTATACTCGATCAGTGGACTTTGTTATACTCCATTAGGGGCCTTTGGTATACTCGATGAGGGGGCTTTGTTATATTCGACCAGGGGACTTTGTTATACTCGATTAGGGACTTTGTTATACTCAACCAGGGGACATTTTTTAAATTAATCAGGGGACTTTGTCATACTCGATCAGGGGAATTTTGTTATACTCAACCAGAGGACTTTGTTATACTCGAACAGGGGACTTTGTTATACTCAATCAGGGGACGTAGTTATACTCGATGAGGGGCTTTTGTTATCCTCGATCAGGGGACTTTGTTATACTCAATCAGGGGACTTTGTTATACTCGATGAGGGGCTTTTGTTATCCTCGATCAGGGGAATTAGTTATACTCGACCAGGGGACTTTGTTATACTCGATCAGGGGACTGTGTTGTACTCGACCAGAGGACTTTTTTATACTCGATCAGGGGATATGTTATACTCGATGAGGGGTTTTTGCTATGCTTGATTAGGGGACTTTGTTATACTCGATCAGGGAAATTTTGTTATACTCGATCAGGTCCTTGTTATACTCGATCAGACTTTGTTATACTTGATAAGGACTTTATTATAATAACAGGAGACTTTGTTATACCTGATCAGGTGATGTGTTATACCTGATCAGGGATTCTTGTTATACTGACCAGAGGACTTTGTTATACTCGATCAGGGGATTTTTTTTACTCGTCCAGGGGACTTTTGTTATAATTTCCTGTCCAGGGGCTTTGTTATACTCGATCAGGGACTTTTGTTATACTCGATCAGGGGACTTTGTTATACTCGATAAGGGAATTTGTTATTCTGATAAGGACTTTTTATACTCGACCAGGGACTTTTGTTATACTCTATTAGAAGTGGCTTTTGTTATACCTCGATCAGGCACTTTTGCTGGGCGTTCTCGATGAGGGTCTTTGTTATTCTCGATCTGGGGCCTTTGTTATACTAGATCAGGGGACTTTGTTATACTCGATTAGGGGCCTTTTTTGGACTCGATCAGGGGACTTTGTTATACTCGATCAGGGGACTTTGTTATACCCGATCAGGGGACTTTCTCATACTCGAGCAGGGGGCTTTGTTATACTCGATGAGGGGACTTTGTTATACTCGACTAGGGGACATTTTTATTCTTGACCAATGGACTTTGTTATACTAGATGAGAGGCCTTTGTTATACTCGATCTGGGGACTTAGTTATACTCGAGAAGGGGACTTTATTATACTCGATCAGGGGACTTTTTTATACTCGACCAGAGGACTTTGTTATACCCGATCAGAGGACTTTGTTATACTCGACCAGGGGACTTTTTTATACTTGATCAATGGACTTTGTTATACTCAATGGGGGGCCTTTGGTATACTCGATCAGGGGACTTTGTTATACTCGATGAGGGGACTTTGTTAATCGCGTTCAGGGGACTTTTTTATACTCGACCAGAGGACTTTGTTAAACTTGATCAGGGGATATGTTATACTCGATCAGTGGACTTTGTTATACTCCATTAGGGGCCTTTTTTATACTCGACGAGGGGGCTTTGTTTTACTCGACCAGGGGACTTTGTTATACTCGATTAGGGACTTTGTTATACTCAACCAGGGGACTTTTTTAAAATTAATCAGGGGACTTTGTCATACTCGATCAGGGGAATTTTGTTATACTCGATCAGGGGATATGTTATACTCGATGAGGGGACTTTGTTATACTCAACCAGAGGACTTTGTTATACTCGAACAGGGGACTTTGTTATACTCAATCAGGGGACTTAGTTATACTCGATGAGGGGCTTTTGTTATCCTCGATCAGGAGACCTTGTTATACTCGACCAGGGGACTTTGTTATACTCGATGAGGGAACTTTGTTATACTCGACCAGAGGACTTTTCTATTCTCGATCAGGGGATATGTTATACTCGATGAGGGGATTTTGCTATGCTTGATTAGGGGACTTTGTTATACTCGATAAGGGAAATTTTGTTATACTCGATGAGAGGACTTTGTTATACTCGACCAGGGGCCTTTGTTATACTCGATAATTAAACTTTGCTATACTCGACCAGGGGACTTTGTTATACTCGATCAAGGGACTTTTGTTATACTCGATCAGGGGACTGTTATACTCGTCAGGGGCCTTTGTTATACTCGATCAGGGGACTTTTGTTATACTCGATCAGGGGACTTTGTTATACTCGACCAGGGTCCTTTGTTATACTCGATCAGGGGACTTTGTTATACTCGATAAGTGGACTTTGTTATACTCGATAAGAGGAATTTGTTATACTCGATCAGGGGACTTTGTCTTACTCGATCAGGGCCCTTTGCTATAATCGACCAGGGGACTTTGTTATAATCGATCATGGGACTTTGTTATGCTCGATATGGGGACTTTGTTATACTGGGCCAGGGGACTTTTTTATACTCGATCAGGGGACTTTGTTATACTAGTATCAGGGGACTTTGTTATACTCGACCAAGGGACTTTGTTATACTCGGTCAGGGACTTTGTTATAATCGATCAGGGGACTTTGTTATGCTCGATCTGGGGACTTTGTTATACTGGGCCAGGAGACTTTGTTATACTCGATCAGGGGATATGCTATACTCGATCAGGGGACTTTGTTATACTGGACCAGGGACTTTGTTATACTCGATCAGGGGTCTTTGCTATTCTCGATAAGGGGACTTTGTTATACTCGTCCAGGGTCTTTGTTATACTCGATGGGGACTTTGTTATACTCGATCTGGGGACTTTGTTATACTCGATGAGGGCGCTGTTATACTCGATAGAGGCTTTGTTATACTCGACCAGGGACTTTTGTTATACGCGACCAGGGGGCTTTGTTATATACTCGATCAGGGACTTTGTTATACTCGACAGAGGACTTTGTTATACTCGGTCAGGATATATTTGCTCTTTCGAACAGGGGACTTTGTTATACTGGATTTAGGGGACTTTGTTCTTCTCGATCAGGGGAATTTTGTTATACTCGATCAGAGGACTTTGTTATACTCGACCAGGGGCCTTTGTTATACTCGATTAGAAAACTTTCTTATACTCGACCAGGGGACTTTGTTATACTCGACCAGGGGAATTTTTTATACTTCACCAATGGACTTTGTTATACTCGATCCTGGGACTTTGTTTATACTCGAGCAGGAGACTTTTTTATACTCCATCAGGGGACTTTTTTATACTCGACCAATGGACTTTGTTATACTCAATGAGGGGCCTTTGTTGTACTCGATCAGGAGACTTTCTTATACTTGACCAGCGGACTTTGTTATACGCGATCAGGGGACTTTTTTATACTTGATCAGGGGACTTTGTTATACTCAACCAGACGACTTTGTTATACTCGATCAGGGGACTTTGTTATACTCAATCTGGGGACTTTGTTATACTCGATGAGGGGCCTTTGTTATACTCGATGAGGGGGCTTTGTTATACTCGACCAGGGGACTTTGTTATACACGACCAGGGGGGGCTTTATATTATACCTTTTGATCAGGGGACTTTGTTATACTCGACCAGAGGACTTTGTTATACTCGGTCAGGGGATATGTTATACTCGAACAGGGGACTTTGTTATACTGGATTTGGGGACTTTGTTATACTCGATTAGGGTAATTTTGTTATACTTGATCAGAGGATTTTGTTATACTCGAACAGGGGCCTTTGTTATACTCGATTAGAAAACTTTCTTATACTCGACCAGGGGACTTTGTTATACTCGATCAAAGGACTTTTGTTATACTCGATCAGGGAACTTTGTTATACTCGACCAGGGGCCTTTGTTATACTCGATGACCGGACTTTGCTATACTCTATAAGGGGACTTTGTTATACTCGATAAGGGGAATTTGTTATACTCGATAAGAGGATTTTGTTATACTCGATGAATGCCTTTGTTATACTCGATGAGGGGCCTTTGTTATACTAGATCAGGGGACTTTGTTATACTCGATGAGGGGCCATTTTTGTACTCGATGAGGGGCCTTTGTTATACTCGATCAGGGGACTTTGTTATACTCGATCAGGGGTTTTGTTATACTCGACCAGGTGAATTTATTATACTTCACCAATGGACTTTGTTATACTCGATCTGGGGACTTTGTTTATACTCGATCAGGGGACTTTGTTATACTCGACCAGGGGACATTTTTATGCTTGACCAATGGACTTTGTTATACTAGATGAGAGGCCTTTGTTATACTCGATCTGGGGACTTAGTTATACTCGAGAAGAGGACTTTGTTATACTCGACCAGGGGACTTTTTTATAATTGATCAATGGACTTTGTTATACTCAATGAGGGGCCTTAGGAACACTCGATCAGGGGACTTTGTTATACTCGATGAGGGGACTTTGCTAATCGCGATAAGGGGACTTTTTTTATACTCGACAAGAGGACTTTGTTATACTCGATCAGGGGATATGTTATACTCGATCAGTGGACTTTGTTATACTCCATTAGGGGCCTTTGTTATACTCGATGAGGGGGCTTTGTTATACTCGACCAGGGGACTTTGTTATACTCGATTAGGGACTTTGTTATACTCAACCAGGGGACTTTTTTAAAATTAATCAGGGGACTTTGTCATACTCGATCAGGGGAATTTTGTTATACTCAACCAGAGGACTTTGCTATACTCGAACAGGGGACTTTGTTATACTCAATCAGGGGACTTAGTTATACTCGATGAGGGGCTTTTGTTATCCTCGATCAGGGGACTTTGTTATACTCAATCAGGGGACTGTGTTATACTCGATGAAGGGCTTTTGTTATCCTCGATCAGGGGAATTTGTTATACTCGACCAGGGGACTTTGTTATACTCGATTAGGGGACTTTGTTATACTCGACCAGAGGACTTTTTTATACTCGATCAGGGGATATGTTAGACTCGATGAGGGGTTTTGCTATGCTTGATTAGGGTACTTTGTTATACTCGATCAGGGAAATTTTGTTATACTCGATCAGAGGGCTTTGTTATACTCAACCAGGGGCCTTTGTTATACTCGATAAGAAAACTTTGCTATACTCGACCAGGGGACTTTGTTATACTCGATCAAGGGACTTTTGTTATACTCGATCAGGGGACCTTGTTATACTCATCCAGGGGCCGTTGTTTTACTCAATCAGGAGACTTTTGTTATACTCGATCAGGGGACTTTGTTATACTCGACCAGGGTCTTTTGTTATACTCGATCAGGGGACTTTGTTATACTCGATAAGGGGACTTTGTTATACTCGATAAGAGGAATTTGTTATATTCGATTAGGGGACTTTGTCTTACTCGATCAGGGCCCTTTGCTATACTCGACCAGGGGACTTTGTTATAATCGATCAGGGGACTTTGTTATGCTCGATCAGGGGACTTTGTTATACTAGTATCAGGGGACTTTGTTATACTCGACCAGGGGACTTTGTTATACTCGGTCAGGGACTTTGTTATAATCGATCAGGGAACTTTGTCATGATCGATCTGGGGACTTTGTTATACTGGGCCAGGAGACTTTTTTATACTCGATCAGGGGATATGTTATACTCGATCAGGGGACTTTGTTATACTGGACCAGGGGACTTTGTTATACTCGATCAGGGGACTTTGTTAGCGCCCGTCCAGGGGACTTTGTTATACCAACCAGGGGGCTTTTCATACCGATCAGGGGACTTTGTTTTACTCGGATCAGGGACTTTGTTATACCCGATAAGGAATTTGTTATTTCGATAAGGACTTTTTATACTCGATCATGGGACTTTGTTATACTCGATCAGGGGCCTTTATTATACCCGATTAGGGGACTTTCTTATACTCGATCAGGGGTCTTTGTTATTCTCGATCAGGGGGACTTTGTTATACTCGATCAGGGGGCTTTGTTATACTCGATCAGGGAACTTTGTTATACTCAATCAGGGGCCTTTGTTATACACGTTCAGGCGCCTTCGTTATATTCGATGAGGGGCCTTTGTTATACTCGACCTGGGGACTTTGTTATACTCGATCAGGGACTTTTGTTATACCTGATAAGGACTTTTGTTATACTCTCGAGGCAGTGAAATTTGTTATATTCGATCAGGGACTTTGTCTTTTACTCGGATCAGGGCCCTTTGCTATACTCGGACCAGGGACTCTTATACTCGATCAGGGACTTTGTTATACTAGTGTCAATAGACTTTTGTTATACTCGACCAGGGACTTTGTTATACTTTGGTCAGAACTTGTTATAATCGATCAGCTGACCTTGTTATGTCCAAAGAGAGAGAGAGAGAGAGAGAGAGATGTAGTAGGTAGGTAGTATTATACTGGGCCAGAGACTTTTGGTTATACTCGATCAGGTATATGTTATACTGATCACGGACCTTTGTTATACCGACCAGGGGACTTTGTTATACTCTCGGATCAGGGACTTTGTGCCTGGATCAGGGACTTTTGTTATACTCGTCCAGGGGACTTTGTTATACTCGATCAGGGGACTTTGTTATACTCGATAAGGGGAATTTGTTATCTTGATAAGGGGACTTTTTTATACTCGACCAGGGGACTTTGTTATACTCGATTAGGCGGCTTTGATATACTTTATCAGGGGACTTTATTATGCTCGATGAGGGGCCTTTGTTATACTCGATCTGGGGCCTTTGTTATACTAGATCAAGGGACTTTGTTATACTCGATTAGGGGCCTTTTTGGCCTCGATCAGGGGCCTTTGTTATACTCGATCAGGGGACTTTGTTATACCCGATTAGGGGACTTTCTCATACTCGAGCAGGGGCTTTGTTATACTCGATGAGGGGACTTTGTTATACTCGACCAGGGGACATTTTCATGCTTGACCAATGGACTTTGTTATACTAGATGAGAGGCCTTTGTTATACTCGATCTGGGGACTTAGTTATACTCGAGAAGGGGACTTTGTTATACTCGATCAGGGGACTTTTTTATACTCGACCAGAGGACTTTATTATACCCGATCAGAGGACTTTGTTATACTCGACCAGGGGACTTTTTTATACTTGATCAATGGACTTTGTTATACTCAATGAGGGGCCTTTGGCATACTCAATCAGGGGACTTTGTTATACTCGATGAGGGGACTTTGTTAATCGCGATCAGGGAACTTTTTTATACTCGACCAGAGTACTTTGTTATACTCGATCAGGGGATATGTTATACTCGATCAGTGGACTTTGTTATACTCCATTAGGGGCCTTTGTTATACTCGATGAGGGGGCTTTGTTATACTCGACCAGGGGACTTTGTTGTACTCGATTAGGGACTTTGTTATACTCAACCAGGGGACTAATTTTAAATTAATCAGGGGACTTTGTCATACTCGATCAGGGGAATTTTGTTATACTCGATCAGGGGATATGTTATACTCGATCAGGGGACTTTGTTATACTCAACCAGAGGACTTTGTTATACTCGAACAGGGGACTTTGTTATAATCAATCAGGGGACGTAGTTATACTCGATGAGGGGCTTTTGTTATCCTCGATCAGGGGACTTTGTTATACTCAATCAGGGGACTTTGTTATACTCGATGAGGGGCTTTTGTTATCCTCGATCAGAGGAATTAGTTATACTCGACCAGGGGACTTTGTTATACTCGATCAGGGGACTGTGTTGTACTCGACCAGAGGACTTTTTTATACTCGATCAGGGGATATGTTATACTCGATGAGGGGTTTTTGCTATGCTTGATTAGGGGACTTTGTTATACTCGATCAGGGAAATTTTGTTATACTCGATCAGAGGACTTTGTTATACTCAACCAGGGGCCTTTGTTATACTCGATAAGAAAACTTTGCTATACTCGACCAGGGGACTTTGTTATACTCGATCAAGGGACTTTTGTTAAACCCCTGATCAAGGACTCAAGCGGTACTCGACCAGGGGCCTTTGTTATACTCGATTAGAAAAATTTGTTATACTCGATCAGGGGACTTTGTTATACTCGATCAGGGGACTTTGTTATACTCTACCAGCGGACTTTGTTGTAATCGATCAGGTGACTTTTTTATGCTCGATCTGGGGACTTTGTTATACTGAGCCAGTAGACGTTGTTATACTCGATCAGGGGATAAGTTATACTCGATCAGGGGACTTTGTTATACTGGACCAGGGGACTTTGTTATACTCGATCAGGGGACTTTGTTATACTCGATCAGGGGACTTTGTTATACTCGTCCAGGGGGCTTTGTTATACTTAGATCAGGGGACTTTGTTATTCTCGACCAGGGGACTTTGTTATACTCGATCAGGGGACTTTATTATACTCGCTCCGGGGACTTTGTTATACTGGTCCAGGGGGCTTTGTTATACTCGATCAGGGGACCTTGTTATACTGGGCCACGAGACTTTGTTATACTCGATCAGGGGATATATTATTCTCGATCAGGGTCTTTGTTATATTGGACCAGGGGACTTTGTTATACTCGATCAGGGGACTTTGTTATACTCGTCCAGGGGGCTTTGTTATACTCGATCAGGGGACTTTGTTATACTCGATGAGGGACTTTGTTATACTCGACAAAGGGACTTTTATATACTTGACAAATGGACTTTGTTATACTCGATGAGGGGCCTTTCTTATACTCTATCTAGGGACTTTGTTATACTCGACCAGGGGACTGTTTTATAATTGACCAATGGACTTTGTTATACTCAATGAGGGGCCTTTGTTATACTCAATTAGGGGAATTTCTTATACTCGACCAGGGGACTTTGTTATAAGCGATCAGGGGACTTTTTTATACTCGATCAAGGGACTTTGTTATACTCAACCAGAGGACTTTGTTATACTCGATCAGTGGACTTTGTTATACTCAATCAGGGGACTTTGTTATACTCGATGAGGGGCCTTCGTTATACTCGATGAGGGGGCTTTGTTTTACTCGATTAGAAAACTTTGTTATACATGACCAGGGACTTTGTTATGCTCGATCAAGGGACTTGTGTTATACTCGATTAGAGGACTTTTTTATACTCGACCAGGGGCCTTTGTTATACTCGATTAGAAAACTTTGTTATACTTGACCAGGGACTTTGTTATGCTCGATCAAGGGACTTGTGTTATACTCGATCAGGGGACTTTGTTATACTCGACCAGCGGCCTTTGTTATACTCGATCGCCGGACTTTGTTATACTCGGTAAGGGGACTTTGTTATACTCGATCAGGGGACTTT
>NW_024714826.1:0-20443 GCF_018991925.1 Homarus americanus
AGTCTCAGAAATGCCCCACTGACTTTTCAGAGGATGATCAACACCTTGTTTGCAGGGTTGGTAGGGACCACAGTATGTTGCTAAACTTCGTGAAGTTTTCCAAAAACTTTCTTAAGCAGGACTCAGAGTCAAACTTTCTAAATGTGAATTTTTAAAATCCAGAATCCAATTCCTTGGTCATGTAGTTGACGGTGACGGCCCAGTTCCCACGTCCTACAACTGTTGATAAAGTACATAGTTTTCTTGGTTTATCTGGATATTTTCGTTCTTTTATTACAGGTTATGCGACATTAGCTTCACCCTTGACTAAGCTACTTAGGAAGGATGCAACTTTGGCATGGAATGCTGAACAAGAAGATAGTTTTAGTGCATTGAAGACAGCACTTACCACTGCCCCAGTTTTAGCATTTCCTGACTACTCTCAAGAATTTACTCTGTGTACCGACGCCCCAATACAGGGAATCGGCGCTGTACTTATGCAGCTGGACGCACGAGGAAAATATAGTGATAGCTTTTGCAAGTCGTAAACTTAATGATGCCGAAACACGTTATTCAGTAACGCATCTAGAAATGTTAGCTGTTGTTTGGGCACTGAAGAAGTTTAAAGACATAATTTTTGGTTATAAAATAACCGTCTATACAGATCACGTGGCAGTGACAGAGCTGTTTCACGGCTAAAATCTTTCAGGTAGACTAACACGCTGGTATCTGACCATTCAAGAGTTTGAACCCGAGTTCAAGTATTTACCAGGACGAGCGAATGTGGTCGCAGACGCTTTGTCCAGAAATATAGCACCAGTGATGCCTCTATCATTGTTCTTCCACTCACAAGCAAGGGTCTACTGTCATTTTCGTTCTAGAGTAGGGGGAGGAGGCTAATTTTCCAAAGTTACCTCTTCCGTTCAATCAATTTGAACTACGACGAGACATACTCCTTCGCTCCAAGCAGACAACTGAGGCAACTGAGGGTGTTCTTACACAAATTGTTGTACATGATACACTTCGTGAAACGATACTAATGTTGTATCACGATGCTCCCCAAGCAGGTCACCCCGGACGTGACAAATGTCTGGCGGAGGTCAGAAAGAAGTATTTAATGAATACTATCAAGAAAGACATAGAATTACATATTGCTAAGTGTTTGTCATGTGCTCAGGGTACTACAAAGGTACTACAATGGCACGGGCTCCAATTCTACAATTTCCTACACCAGAACGTCTGTTCGACACAGTCGCGATAGACTTGTTATAACTTCCGAGGAGTCATCAAGGATCCTCGTAAGTCCTAGTGTGTGTGGATCATTTTTCTAGATTTGTGAGTTTAGTTCCACTGAAGAATAAAACAGTCGAATCTGTGGCCTATGCCTTAGTGATTAATATTATATGTCCTTTTACTACGCTCAAGGTTCTCCTCTCTGACAACGGATTAGAGTTCAAGAACCAACTTGCAGCGCAAATATGTCGACAATACGACATCCAACAAAGTTTTATCGCAGCCTATCATCCACAGGCTAATGGCCTTGTTGAAAAAAACAATCGCAAAATCCTAGAGATTCTTCATCCAATAGCTAGTCAAATGCACTATGCATGAGAAGATTGGTTACCGCAAGTCGCCTCATCTATTAATGGGTCGATCATGCAAGAGAATTCGGCGTTAACGGGAAGCAGGTTCGAGAGCGGAAGAAGGCTGAAGAAAAGTTAATAGACATCCCCAGAACAAAAAGTGCCCTGAGAAGAGGTAAACAACAGTGGCCAGAACTGGAGGAGAAATTATTCGAGTGGGTCAACGAGAACCGAGAGAGTGGATAAGTCATCACCAGGAATGCAATATGAATTTACGCAATGAAACTCGCCAAGTCAAATCCAGACACCGGTAAAGACTTCAAGGCAACAAGAGGGTGGTGTAGTCGTTTTATTAATAAAAAAGGATCAGTATTAAGACAGAAAACTAAAATCGCACCACAAGTGTTCAATGTCGACGAAACTGGGCTGTTCTGGAAAAAGATGCCCAAAAGAACATTCATCACCAGAGATGAAGCCTTTTTACCTGGGCATAAACCTATGAAAGACCGTCTCACTCTATTGCTTGGTGCCAATGCTTCAGGGGATTTCCGACTGAAGCCTATGCTTGTCTACCACTCTGAGAACCCCAGGGTGTTCAAGCAACAAAAAATGGTAAGAGGACGGCTTGGAGTTTATTGGAAATCCAACCGTAAGGCATGGGTAACAAGACAGCATTTTAATGAATGGGTTGTTGAGGTGTTTTGCCCTTCTGTGAAGAGCTACCTAACCACCAATAAACTCCCTTTAAAGGCTCTTCTCCTCATGGATAATGCCCCTGGTCATGACCCTCTACTTGCCAGAACTTTGGAGTCTCAATTTGACTTTGTCAAAGTGTTGTTTTTGCCTCCCAACACTACATCAATCATACAGCCAATGGACCAGGATGTGATCAGCAACTTCAAGAAGTTGTCCATGAAGAAAATGTTCAGGAGGTGTCATCAGGCAACTTCCACTGCTCCTGAACTAACACTGGCACAGTTTTGGAAGACACAGTTTAACATCCTGGAGGCTGTAAAATTGATTGTGTCCTCATGGCAAGAAGTCTCCACTAGATCCCCCAATTCTTCATGGAAAGCACTGTGGCCCTCAGTAGTCCATGATTTTGAGGGATTTCAGGATGAAACAGAGTTGCACTAGGAGATTGTATCCATTGGTCAGTCATTGGGCTTTGAAGTGGAGGAGGATGGTGTAGAAGAGCTTGTGATGTCTCATGAACAGGAACTTACTCCAGATGACTTGCAGCAACTGGATGAGATGTTAGAGGCTGACAGTGGTGAGGAGGAAAAGGAAAGTGATGACCATATGTCAACTTCAGAGTTGAAAGATGTTGTTCACCACTGGGAGAAGTTCAGGAAACTAGCTTCAAGGCACCCAGATGTGGAAAAGCCTGAACTAGTTTTGTGTCATGTTGAGGACACAGTGGTCTCCTCCTTCAAACATCAGTTAATGATGAGGAATAGAGATGCCCCACAGACAAAAATTGACAGTTTCTTCAGTAAAAGGCAGCGGGAACAAGATGCTAGCCCTCAGCCTTCCACTTCAAGAAGGAGAGAGGATGTTCCTGGTGGAGAATCTGTCAGTCCAGAGGTGCCTGACATTTTCATGGAAGGTGACTCACCTTCCAATAAGCAGTAAAATGCTTCTCCTCCACTTCCACTTCCTTCTCTTCTCCCTTCTCCTCCTCCACCTCCCACTTCAAATTCACATCAGCATCATCATCCAGGAGCCTTCTACATACACACCTAAAAGTAAGTGTACTTTACTCCCTTTTTTGTTGACTTTAGGCAATTTTCGGTGAGCTGGAACCAATTACCCAAAAACCCATTGAAACAATGGTTTTGGTTAAAAAAAATTTCGGTTAACGAACAACCTTCTGGAACGAATGGTACTCGTTAACCGAGGGACCAATGTATAGCGGAAATATGTAGACGGACTCGAAACAAAAACACAAGTAATAGAACACCTGTAATCGTCGTTCAATTACTGAAGGCATCTCTCTCTCCTGTGAAAAGGGGATTATTATTTTTTTTTAATTTCTCTATGGTTATAAATGAGTAAGATCTTATTTTTCATGTCTAGGAGAGAGAGAGAGAGAGAGAGAGAGAGAGAGAGGACCCAACGTCATAGCCAGTAGGAAAGGTTCCAACCCGCAAGATACATAAACCCTTTTGCAGAAAATCAGTAAATGTCAAAACGTTATTTAAACCCCAGCTACTCCATACGAACGTTCTCGTACATACTCCCGGTTGAGTGATAAGAGGGATGGTGGAAAGTGAGAAATGGTTGTGGATATATGAAGGTATATTTGCGTTGGGTATATCCTAGGTCCCTATAACAGACAAACGGAATCTCGGAAATGGGTGGAGTTACTGTGGCCATCCTTGGAAAACTCAAGAGGGAAGTGAAATGTGAGAGAGTAAATTGTGACGTAAATGTTTTATGTCTCTCGAAATAGAAATTTGGGTAAAAGAGGACGTGTGAATCGAGATCCCAAGGTCAGTGGGAGCAGGAGCAGCGAGCAAGATCTAAAGTTTATTGTGGGAGAATACGGTAGACAGGAATTTGACTATTAATGAGAGAATTGCTTGTAAAATATGTTTGTTTGTAGGTAAGTAAGCCCTGGATAGCGAATTATACAGATGGAACCAAACTGCGCAAGTTAGGTTAGCACTGTGTGTAAGTGTGTCGTCAGCCCCACGTAAGGAAAGGAAGGATGAAATCAAGAATAACTTCCGAGAGAGAAACGAAAGCAATTGCAAATGTAAATCAAAGTGACCTGAATGGGTGGATAGGTGATAGTGAAGGGTGAAGTGACTGGTTGATGTGGAGTCTCTGGGATACTGATAGTAGATACGTGAACACAAACACAGAGGTACACATGGTTTAAACACAATCAAGACTATGATCGAAAGAGCACATGGTATATATCCACCAGATCACGCGTCACTGGTATGGTAAATAAAATGATTAAAGGCAAGGAAAATCGGGAAGAAATCTATAGTTCATGGAAAATAGACAATGAAAATACAGCAAATGGAAAAATAGAGCTTTTTGGTTGGATGTAAATGGGCGAGTAAGAAACTTTGGCATAGAAGGAGGATATAATTTGAGAAAATGTTTACAAAAGTGGGAGGAAAAGGGGACACGAGACACAAGGAAGAAAACATATATTGTCTGAGGTGTTAAAAAACTAGATTAAGAAACACACAGTAAGAGAACCTTGTGTGAGTGATGCCAGTTTATGGGGTACACAGGTTTAGTAATGGTTCGAGTGGAGGTTCTTTTTTTTATAATGCTGGTACTGTACGTGTATACGAAGTGAGGAAGTAGAAATAAATATCACATGTCATAAATAACAATTACAGTCCCCGGTAGAAGATTGTTCCGGCGGTGAATTAAGATAACACTTCTCTACAAATTTTTTTTTTCTGGCATGAAACCTTTTAACTGTTTTTTACTAACTTTAAGGTGCTGAATCCAAATCTGATCTCAGATTTGCTCCATCACGTAACGTGCCAGAATTTACTGAGCTACCAGAGATTGAGGATATAGACCGGAATTCACGTGTTTCTACTGATGAAGATGAAGAGACTGATCTTTTCAAGCCATCTGGTGAAGATTGTGGAAAGCCAACGTTGTTTACTCAGTCAGAATTGAATGATCTGGTCAGAGATCTAAATTTGCCAAAACAGTCTGCTGAATTGTTAGCTTCCAGGCTTCAAGAGAAACGACTCTTATAACCTGGCACGAGTGTCTCCTTTTATCGCAACAGAGAAGAGCAACTGCGGAAGTACTTTCATTCATATGACCAGCTTGTTTTTTGTAATGATGTAGAAGGACTTCTTCTCTCCATGGGACTACCAGCATATGATAGTAAGGATTGGAGACTTTTTATTGACAGTTCTAAAAGGAGCTTGAAATGTGTTCTTCTTCATAACGGAAACAAGTATGGTTCAATTCAAATCAGACATTCTGTACAAATTAAAGAAGAGTATGAAAACATTAAGACTGTTCTAGCGAGGTTGCAATACCATGCTCATGAATGGTTAATTTGTGTGGACTTGAAAATGGTAAACTTTCTATTGGGCCAGCAAGGAGGGTACACAAAATACCCCTGTTTTCTGTGCTACTGGGACAGCAGGGCTACAGCAGACCATTGGGTGAAAAAGAATTGGCCACCAAGACATAGTTTGACGCCTGGTGACAAGAATATCATTAACGATCCTCTGGTTGACAGGAAAAACATTGTCCTTCCTCCTCTGCACATAAAACTTGGTATCATGAAGCAATTCGTCAAGGCTCTTGATCATAGTGGAGAGTGTTTCAGATATATATGCTCAACCTTTCCAAGTCTTAGCGACGAGAAGAAAAAGGCAGGGATTTTTGATGGACCTCAAATAAGAACACTACTCAGAGATCCACACTTCGTTGCAACAATGACTGAGGCACAGGCAAGAACTTGGAATGCTTTCTCTAATGTGGTGCGGAACTTCTTATGGAACAAGAAAGCGGACAACTATCAAGAAATTGTGGAAGAGCTGCTCTTGAGTTTACAAGCACCTGGATGCAGAATGAGTATCAAGGTTCACTACTTACACAGTCACTTGGACGAGTTTCCAGAAAATCTGGGAGAAGTGAGCAAGGAGCAAGGGGAGCGCTTTCATCAAGACATTAAAGTAATGGAAGAACGTTACCAAGGTCGATGGGACTCGAACATGATGGCGGACTACTGCTGGAGTTTGATGAGAGACATTCCAGAAGCTGTACATAAGAGATCGGCCAAAAAGAGGAAGTTTATGTAACTGTACCTTGATCTTAATACTTGCACTATTTCTACCGTACATTAATTGTTTTTTTTCACCCTTCAATGTTACATTTAAATATTATATGTGCATTAACTTTCCAATTTGATATTAAAAATTTTTGGTTATAGAAAATACAAATTATAATGCTGAAAAAATTTATGTATACATGTTTAAACCGTCAATTTTGATCCAAAAGTTTACGTTTCCCAGCAAAAGTGCAATATGGTATATCTCAAAAACCTGATGTGATAGACAAAAACCAAAGTCATATTTGGATTCTGCACCCCAAATTTTCTTAAAATCCGTTTAAAAACCTTGTGCCAGAAAAATTGTGTTGAAATAATTTAACTAAGATTTCGACCTGAGAAGAAGGGCGGCCTCTAGGGACAATAGGAATGTTGTGAATAGACAACAATATTAAACCTGAACTCGCAAATAAGTCATTGTGATGAATATGAGGAAGGAAGACAAGGTGTATTAACGTAACCCTCTAAAGAATCTATGTTCACTACTTACATATAATAAACAAAGAAATGCATAAACAAATAGGAAAAAAAACAACAGTTATGAAAGCTTGTTACAAGTCTGGTAACATCATATATAGATGAATATGTAAATAGCTAGCCAAATAAACTTAAAGGAAGTTGACATGAATAGTCGTGAACCTGGAGGTGAGCAGCAGTTATCACACCTCTGGCGATAATCAACCTCACATATAGCAGTATCTTCCTGTGTCTGCCAACTGAACGTTATACTTCTTGCTCTCCATCTCAAAGCCCAAACGAAGGAATAGTCCGAGGTCCTTTTATTGTACATCACTCAGACCTACACACAAAACAGTAACTCAGTACACCATAACGTAAGGAGTTCTTCTTTACTCTTGACAACTTTTCTCGTTTTTTCTATTATAACAGCTACAAGTTTTGAGGAGGTTGATGTTCTCACTCCAGCTTTTACTTGTTGAGTATTAAAGCGAGTCTGAGCTGTGGTACTTCAATTTAGCTCTTAGGAAAACACGGTAGCACAAACATGGAAATACGAGTCATTATCTTTAATATCCAACAGTAAAACATCCTCATGTGAAGTGTGGAATATATGTTATTGTCTTCGAGTTGTATATTATAAGTTTCCTGAACATTAACTTGACAGTTATTGGCAGGTGGTTGTCGCTCCTCAACTTCTTAAGTTAAAACTTGAAGAGAAAAATATGTGGACTTTGACGGTGTGTTAACATGACACATCTGGCGCTTCCCTTCACTTACTTGACGGTTGGCTAACTGAAGACCAGGAGTGTGTGTGTTGTGTGTTGGAGAGACCAGGAGTGTGTGTTGTTGTGTGTTGGAGAGACCAGGAGTGTGTGTGTTGTGTGTTGGAGAGACCAGGAGTGTGTGTGTTGTGTGTTGGAGAGACCAGGAGTGTGTGTTGTGTGTGGGAGAGACCAGGAGTGTGTGTTGTGTGTTGGAGAGACCAGGAGTATGTGTTGTGTGTTGGAGAGACCAGGAGTGTGTGTTGTGTGTTGGAGAGACCAGGAGTATGTGTTGTGTGTTGGAGAGACCAGGAGTATTGGAGAGACCAGGAGTATGTATTGTGTGTTGGAGAGACCAGCAGTGTGTGTTGTGTGTTGGAGAGACCAGGAGTGTGTGCTGTGTGTTGGAGAGACCAGGAGTATGTATTGTGTGTTGGAGAGACCAGCAGTGTGTGTTGTGTGTTGGAGAGACCAGGAGTGTGTGCTGTGTGTTGGAGAGACCAGGAGTATGTATTGTGTGTTGGAGAGACCAGCAGTGTGTGTTGTGTGTTGGAGAGACCAGGAGTGTGTGCTGTGTGTTGGAGAGACCAGGAGTATGTATTGTGTGTTGGAGAGGCCAGGAGTGTGTGTGTGTGTGTGTGGAGAGACCAGGAGTGTGAGAGACCAGGAGTGTGTGTTGTGAGAGACCAGGAGTATGTATTGTGTGTTGGAGAGACCAGGAGTGTGTGTGTTGTGTGTTGTGTGTGGAGACCAGGAGTGTGTGTGTTGTGTGTGTGTGTGTTGTGTGTTGGAGAGACCAGGAGTGTGTTGTTGTGTGTTGGAGGCCAGGAGTGTGTGTGTTGTGTGTTGGAGACCAGGAGAGACCAGGAGTGTGTGTGTTGTGTGTTGGAGAGGCCCAGGAGTGTGTGTGTTGTGTGTTGGAGAGACCAGGAGTGTGTGTTGTTGTGTGTTGGAGAGACCAGGAGTGTGTGTGTTGTGTGTTGGAGAGACCAGGAGTGTGTGTGTTGTGTTGGAGAGACCAGGAGTGTGTTGTTGTGTGTTGGAGAGACCAGGAGTGTGTGTTGTTGTGTGTTGGAGAGACCAGGAGTGTGTGTGTTGTGTGTTGGAGAGACCAGGAGTGTGTGTTGTTGTGTGTTGGAGAGACCAGGTAGTGTGTTGTGTGTGTGTGTTGGAGAGACCAGAAGTATGTGTTGTGTGTTGGAGACACCAGGAGTATGTGTTGTGTGTTGGAGAGACCAGAAGTATGTGTTGTGTGTTGGAGAGACCAGGAGTATGTGTTGTGTGTTGGAGAGACCAGGAGTATGTATTGTGTGTTGGAGAGACCAGGAGTATGTGTTGTGTGTTGGAGAGACCAGGAGTGTGTGTTGTGTGTTGGAGAGACCAGGAGTGTGTGTTGTGTGTTGGAGAGATCATTAGTGTGTCTTGCTAAGTGGGTGATCCATACTTTATTGTGACATTGTCAATCCAGCTTCTTTTCTGAACATATCTCAGAACAACTTCATATCAAAACTTGAATTTGGCGTAAGACATGATGCACGGCTGCAGCAGAATGGAACCTTGACTATTATTCACTAACAGTTTGGGACTTTCTAGATGAGACAATTCCAAAGAGATTATGGGTTTGCGACCCCTCCAGCACTATTAATGTGGCCTACAAGGAGCCTCGACCTCAGCATTTGCAACAATCACACCACAAACGCCTTGAAATGTGTTACACAGGACATGGCGGCATATCACCCCATGCTGTGGAAACGAGGATGCTTACATAGGCATCCTGGATCCCTGATGCCTTTGGAATGTAACGACCTTTCGCCCACCCTGTAGCTACAGCCACAGTTTACAGTATATGAACACGAGTGTACGAGGACCAATGATAGAACCACTGCGTCAGCATCATCTCCGTTCCCACGATTTCTAATGACAAACAATTAATAATTGTGTTCTCTTGTTTGTGAAATCTCAGTTGAGTAACAAATCACGTTACCAGAAGACTGGCCCAAGCCTAAGATGCCATGACACAGGTAAAAACAAGTTAACTCTTGAAGGAAGATCATTACAAACTGGAGGTGGAGCTGGAGGTGAGACGTGAGGAAGCCCTCATGTAATGATGAGAGTTCTTGGTGACGACTCTAAATTGTATCGTCCACGAGCAAGACATGCGACTCTTTGATCCATGCGATGATGATTCCTGTCGGTAATGAGTCCCACCTTTTAAGTTCCTCTTATGAGTCCACAAACAAATATTTCCCTTCGTTAATGATCCACTTCGATACTGTTGCTGGTAACGTCCACCACAGATGCTGTCTGTGTAGTGATGACAGCACCTAAGTCGAAATTTATCTCACAACTTCACTTCAGTTAGCTGCAAACTTTTACCGACATTCCCTCGTAGTGTTATCACAATGATGTTACACAAGACCTGAGATCACAGGGATATCAGATAAGGTCATTAAACACTCGTATCACCTCCCTGGGCTCTAGCTAACTTGTGCCGAGTCTTTGTCCGTCTTAAAAGTGTCCTGTATATTTGTTTCTGCTTGCATATTGTAAGGTTCCTAAATATTCCCTACTGTACAATGTCTCCAGACTACTTAACTAGTATTGTCGAATGGCTGAAATATGTATCGTTTTACCCTAACTAACAGAAAGTCATGCCCATGGGACCCACTTTCACGTTTTCACACTTTCTTTTGCTTATTGATCCACAGTTTGAATAATCTCACATTAAACACGTACTTATGTCATCTAAAGTATTATATTTAACTTACATTATATCGCTTTACTTACTTTATTTTGTCATATACTAAGTGAAAGTTAGCGGGAGTTGGTGAATTAATCTTATATTACTGGTGGTGTCGATAAAGGTCAGGAGAAAACGGAGTGGATGTGGAATAGAATATTTTACAATTAAGACGTAATAGAAACTGAAAGCTGGAGTATCAGGTGTGTGGGTGTGTGTGTGTGTGTGTGTGTGTGTGTGTGTGTGTGTTGAGTGAGACGGGAGAGGGTGGAGAGGAACCAGCACTTTAATATGACTGAAGAGAAAAAATGTAAGTGATACATTTGATTGAATAAAATAATTACATTGTTCTACTGAATAATGGTAAAAAAAAAACTACGATTTTTTTGGAGGGTCTCGAATTTTCCAAAAGATTTTAATTAATTTATTTATTTATTTGCTTCCCGTAGGCATATATTTTGCATGACTGCGACCTAGTATGTGTAAGATATTATACAACTAAATATAGAACAAAATGTAAGGAGAAGAATAACGCCGTATGGGCCTTACATTAATCGATAAGAAGACATCGTTTACCACACTTTAAGATTTAGAGAACTGAGGTCAAAAGACTACTTCACAAAAGGCTACACAGTATACTAGCCACGTGGGTGCTGTGTACTGGGAAGCGTGAATACCATCGAAGGTGTTGATATGGAGGGAAGTGTTGATAACAGAGTAAATGGTGTTAAGAGTAAATGAATAAGTAAAAAAAAATGTGTCGGTAGTCGAGTAACATCACTACGGAAACATAAAGAGTTTAGGGATGAGTAAACACAATGAGGTGAGCTGAGTAGTGGGTTATAGTGAGGTAGTGGTGGATTATGTGTGAAGATAATGTGATTCCAGCGGCTGAGTCACAGAGATGGATATACTACTAAGTTGTGTGATGAAGTGTGCTGAAGGTAAGGGAGTAAATCATAATAACAACAAGGTTCTCTCTTGGTCTGCCTCAATGTTAATATGAACGGCGAAGAACAGGAAGTTGTGACCGTGTCAAGTATTGAGAAGAAGTCCGCCACGCGCGCGCGCGCACACACGCACACACACACACACACACACACACACACACACACACACACACACACACACACACACGCACGCACGCACGCACGCACGCACGCACGCGCGCGCACATACTCACCGCGAAACTGAAAGTCATAATGCCCTATCGCTCATAATTAGATAAGTACCTGAGTGTTTATGGATCTCGCCTGGGAACAATGAATCAACAATCAACTGGCCAATAGTCATAGTCATTAATCTCCTGACAATGAACGAGTTGACGGTCGGGATTTTTTCCTAAGATGGCAGGTCAATGGGTAAAGAAAACGCTTAAATTCACTATGGTAATGATATTTTTCAATAAATTAGGCCAAAAAGTGTAAACAAAAAATAAGGGTTAAAGTTGCTAAAAAGTCATGTGACTGCGAAAAGCTCTGTGATTGGTTGTGACGTCACTGGTTGGGGAGAGCTTCCCAGGAGGCAGCCACCTGTCCAACCTTCTCGGGTGATCGGCTCAGTAAATAAATATTATTCAAAAATTAATTGTGCATTATTGTGCAACGCAGAAATACTATTTAGAATATATAAATATTTCTAAGCACAAACAAGCAGAAATACTATTTAGAATATATAAATATTTCTAAGCACAAACTAATTCAATGGATATTAGCTGCCCATACAACAAATTTCATAGTAAAAACATTCCAAACAATATTGGTATTATTTTGATTTTGGTCATCTGGGTGACCTTAAGATTCTAACTATGGGATTAAGTACTTTAAACAATAATGCACATTATCTCTACAGGATTTCTGTCGCAAAACATTTTTCGATCGCATAAGAAAATACAGATCATATGTTAGGTTAGGTTAGGTTAGGGTATGATGAGTTATAAGGTTAGCTTAACATACATCGGTAAGGGGGGGAGGTAGCAACTCAAAACTGGTGATTTCCGATAGAAATGAAGGTTTAAATCGTTCATAACACATCGCAAACCATCAGAAAAAACAGTCTGCATGTCAAAGTACAGGGATGACCAAAACTTAAAATTTTCCCAATATAGCCTATCTCGAATCTAAACATCAAAATACATATGGTAGTTACAGTAAATTTTACCCATTAATTAATATAAATGATGATATATCTCAGTGGTTCATTAGTGAATCATCAAAACGATAACAGCACTATGTTGTCATGTTTACCTAGCACCAGGCATTCTCAAAACAAAGTCCAGACAATGTCATTACTTCTAAATTTACTCGTATCTCCATATAGTACTGATATACTCTGTAAATGCACTGAAAAAAAGAAAGTCGACCAGGTAAGAATACATCGACAGCTGAGCTGGTGTGAACATGGGAGTTTTTGATATCCCAAAGAATATAAGAATGTGGGAAGCTGCAGCGGGTCTATTGGACCATACCGGACAGACCCATTTCCACCCAACCCCTACCGCTCATATATCCATCCGACCTATGTTTGAAACTGCTCTTCACGGCACATTTATTCACTTAGGAAATGTCCATGACTTAGACCATAAAAAAAACACCCTTAAAACTTATCTGAACGTGGCATTTGGAGTCTGAAGAGGCCATCCTTTCCACTACCTCCGACTGCAGCGATGAGTTTTTAAATTTTTATTACAAATTGTATATAGCGTATCAATCTACGAACGTGGCAGAGTGTATTGCTTGTGCTTAGCCAGAACCATCAACTCGTCCATTACCTGTCCCCTCGATCCTGCCCAGATGGAACACCAATTAGTGTTGTTTGTAGGTGACGCTGCTGCATAATAATAGCTTACATGTGATCCTACCAATATGATAACGCCATAATATTGTTGGCTATTGTTGTAAGTATTGTCGTCACCTACAATAGCTGTCTGCTCTCCTATGAATCTTTATATAAATATGACAATACTTATAACAGGACTTATTTTAGCTATTGAGTAAATAATGATACCCTCTAAAACAATATAAAATGGCAATGTGCTGTACTTAGACACAACAGGTGACAAATAAACCCTGACACTAATCCAGTGATAAATTATTATTACCACGTGTGAGAAAAATTAGAGGAAAGAGTGTCACCAGCCACAGTACAGAAGTATAGAGCACCTCAGTGTCACCATCCACAGTACAGAAGTATAGAGCACCTCAGTGTCACCAGCCACAGTACAGAAGCATACAGCACCTCAGTGTCACCTGCCCCATAGAGCACCTCAGTGTCACCATCCACAGTACAGAAGTATAGAGCACCTCAGTGTCACCAGCCACAGTACAGAAGTATACAGCACCTCAGTGTCACCAGCCCCATAGAGCACCTCAGTGGCACCATCCACAGTACAAAAGTATAGAGCACCTCAGTGTCACCAGCCCCATAGAGCACCTCAGTGTCACCAGCCACAGTACAGAAGTATAGAGCACCTCAGTGTTACCATCCACAGTACAGAAGTATAGAGCACCTCAGTGTTACCAGCCACAGTACAGAAGTATAGAGCACCTCAGTGTCACCAGCCACAGTACAGAAGTATAGAGCACCTCAGTGTTACCATCCACAGTACAGAAGTATAGAGCACCTCAGTGTCACCATCCACAGTACAGAAGTATAGAGCACCTCAGTGTCACCAGCCACAGTACAGAAGTACAGAAGTAGAGCACCTCAGTGTTACCATCCACAGTACAGAAGTATAGAGCACCTCAGTGTCACCATCCACAGTACAGAAGTATAGAGCACCTCAGTGTCATCATCCACAGTACAGAAGTATAGAGCACCTCAGTGTCACCATCCACAGTACAGAAGTATAGAGCACCTCAGTGTCACCAGCCACAGTACAGAAGTATAGAGCACTTCAGTGTCACCAGCCACAGTACAGAAGTATAGAGCACCTCAGTGTCACCAGCCACAGTACAGAAGTATAGAGCACTTCAGTGTCACCAGCCACAGTACAGAAGTATAGAGCACTTCAGTGTCACCAGCCACAGTACAGAAGTATAGAGCACTTCAGTGTCACCAGCCACAGTACAGAAGTACAGAGCACTTCAGTTTCACCAGCCACAGTACAGAAGTATAGAGCACCTCAGTGTCACCAGCCACTGTACAGAAGTATAGAGCACTTCAGTGTCACCAGCCACAGTACAGAAGTATAGAGCACTTCAGTGTCAGCAGCCACTGTACAGAAGTATAGAGCACTTCAGTGTCACCAGCCACAGTACAGAAGTATAGAGCACCTCAGTGTCACCAGCCACAGTACAGAAGTATAGAGCACCTCAGTGTCACCAGCCACAGTACAGAAGTATAGAGCACCTCAGTGTCACCAGCCATAGTACAGAAGTATAGAGCACGTCAGTGTCACCATTCACAGTATTGTCAATTATCACTTATTCATTACAAATTAAAAACAAAATCAATTAACAGTAACAACACTGTAGGTCATCGTTCAGGTAAACATCCACCTGGGTAATACTATACTTCACAACAACACTCTACGTTGATCATACGCGACCTCGTTTATATAACTCCATTATATTTTTCTAATAGTACCAACTATCTATCATGTCCGTGTTTATCATCCAAATTACCGATGATGAGGTTAATACAATTTAAACTCAACTATGGAAAAATCGTGCCTACTTGATGTGGAATAATTATTGGTGTTTGATTGGGTTTTACACAGTTATGGCCGCGTCAGGCTGATGGGGACGGTGGCTATCTGTTGGCTCTGTGACGCACGCAGGTGATAAGGTACAGTACAGTACATTCTTGTCCGGCATGCGCACGGAGAAACACGCACACACAACACAGTCGCATACACCCAAGCACGCACAAGCATACACACAAACGCTACAAATGCAAGTACAACCCTGCAAAAATGCACATACATCCATGTACTGTACACAAACACCTAAATGCTCAAACGACCCAAGGAACTCACCAAGTCATCTCCCAGCCAGGTAATAATTCACCTCGTAAAGAGGTTCCTTGGTCATGGTTTCGTGTGTATATGAAGAAGGTTAACACTGGTGAGATGTGAATCTTTTAGAACCAAATTTTTTACATTCTCATATAGTTGCGAGTTCAGTAAAATTTACGATTTTAGTAAAAAAAACAGTTAACCTTAAAATCAAATACGTCAATACTTTGCAGAACTTACGTTTAATGAAAGTTTTTTTCGTGGGGGGGGGGGGTGTTATTAACACAGTCAACTGCTGTTTTCTTCTACTTCAGATTCAGTGCGAAGTTATTGTCCATTATGTTTGTGTTGTAAGGCCGTTTATCCCGTCAGGGTGAGAGAGCTACGAGTGGTCACAAGTCATCACTAACATGTCTCCTTCACTTATTTAGTCTTACGTTTATTTATTTACTGCATATATTACTTTTATTATTATCTGTTTTACCTGAGAAAGCAGAGACTGATACCAGTTCATTTAATTATAATGTTGTTGTTGTTTTGTGTGACATTTACCAAAGGTGGTTGACAGTGGACGAGGTTGACAGTCTTAGCAAGTCTTTGGTGGTGGTAAACACACACACACACCTCACAACACTGTAGAGAAGATGAGTTTGGGAATATAATAATCTTCCTAAATGAGGAAAGTTACCAGAACGCTGTGTCAGCTTCACTTCTCGCCTTCATGACCAAATAGTCAATAACTTCATTTTGATGACGAGGAAAAATATGCAGAACACAGCTTGAAATTATTTGTGGTGACGGAGACGAAACAAAGATATTTACTTTGATGACGTAGACGTAGGGTAAAGTAAAACAAAACACACAGAAGAAAGGGTTTCATTTTACCCACAAATGTACTCCATTGTACAGTCTGCCATTCGTTCTTCAGTCACACAGGAGGAATATGGATGACAAGTTCCTTAACGATATTTGTATGCTGCTCACTGCTTATAATTAATTTATTAATAACAAAAACTTTTGTCTAATTCATACCGTTATTGTACTATGTAGTTATACCATGATTTGTGTTGCTTATGACGTCATTTATGTTCATATTTGAGTTAGGTACACAGGAACGCCATCTATGAGTAATCTGAGACAATATCAAGGTCCCTTTAGTTTAAAACCTCGTAGCCAGAGGGCGGACAATCGGCCGTAGTTCGAAGAATGGGTTTGGGATTCAGAATAATGAAGCAGGTTACCGAATGACTGTGTATAACTGTACATATAACCGTAGGATCAGAGGACCCAGAGTGTGGTGTGGATGAAGTAGAGAGCAAATGTTTCTTCAACTACATCTTGTTTTGACTTGGAGGAACTGATACGACAGTGCATGAGCTTATGTGTGGACGTTAAACATGATAAATAACATCGTAGTTGTGATGTAACCATTTCCTTCCTCAGATCACACACCATCAACACGATCAGCCACAAGATACAAGTGCTCTGTGGCTGCTACAAACGTGTAAAGTACGTGACTTGGACCAGGAGGTAAGAACATTAAGTAGCAGAGGTTGATAACATAAAATCCACTATAGAATAAACGAATATGAAGAGGAAATTCTGTTTTATCTCGTGAATCAAATATTTTTTTTTCACTAGTGATGAGACAAAATGTAAATGACCTGGCTAAGGTGCTGAGGATGTCCGGGGTGAGATGAACCGTATAACAGTTGGTGAGTAATACGATAGATGGCTGCAGGAAATTCTATATCTGCGCTGTTGATGCCATTAAATGATTTTCTTCTTATTTCAGTTAAGCAATGAATCCATTTTATACTTTGATGCGTCTAAGACAAGATACAGTAATTCAGGCTGTGAGTGTTGGGCGAGATAACATGATCCTTGACGCTGGACGCCTTAATGTTTGTTTACTGCGTCCTGTCTCCGGTGAAACAAATGGACGTTTCAGAGAGAGAGAGGAAAGTGCAATATCAATTTCGTCGATTATTCTCATGCTTTTAATGTTCATCTATTTCTCTTTCTCTTGTCTGATGGACAATTTATTTCAAAAACAGATCATTAATAACAGTTACAAGACTGCACACTAATGATGGAGTATGTGTTTGTTGTCTGTAATGTCCGGGACGAGAAATATCGAGACAGTCGTTACTGAAACAACGAAAGTGAATATAGCGCATGTATTTGTTGCCTCACCTCCAGAAATTCATAAGGAATAAGTCTTAACACTGGCAGTATAGTTTTCAACTATACTGTGTGTGTGTGTGTGTGTGTGTGTGTGCGCGCGCGCGCACACACACACACACACAGGGTGGTGTAATGCGTCTAATGTGGCAGCATTATGTTGTTGTTAAGGTGCAGACATTGCTTGCTCCCTCTCGCTTTCAGCTGCCGCCGCTGGCTAGCCCCCGTGGTGAACAGGAAAGCAACTTGCACATGTCTTTCCCTGCCAGTACACAACATCCTTACTACCAAGACTCCTGTTGTGCCTCCTCGTGGCAACACACGGTAACTGGGTGCCTCGTGAGCCCAGGCTGGACCAGCAGGGGATCTCTGAGTAGCAGTGGGCCCCAGAGGGACAGCGCATAGGCCGACTGGCATGTGGACACGTCCTGGTGCCAACCAACCATTTTCCTGCTGCCTTGCAGATGAACCTTGGTAGGTATAAGGCGACGGGAATAAACCCAGAACGAAAAATCTGCGGTGAAGCCCCGCATCAGACAGACATGCTTACAGAGCTCCAATATGGCTCCCAACGGTGGTATAGGCGGAAGAGGTGACCACCGTGGGAACCCAACGACTACACCGGCAGATAAAGACAATGCCTTATGGACAAGCTACTAAGGTGAAACCCAACAAACTGGGCTGTCAGCAGTCCATTGCAACTCTTCCTTTCCCCAATCATTGCAACATTTGCACCACTGGATCGTGAAAAGGGAGAGTCAAGATGTGTGGCTACAACCTGAGCTCCTGCCTCAATACACAAAGCGACTCACGCGCAGCCATCATCCAGCTCATCATACCACTCATCATAAAAATCCCTATGCCCCAAAAGTACTAAGGCTTCAGACGAGTGGCGGCGGGAGGCTCTAGTCACAACTCTGCACATGGGCGCCACAGATAAGATGGTCGTTTATGAACTGGGATCTTGGCAGCAAAACTTATTCTTCCTGCTACCTCCTGGTGACCACCGCTTTCAAGACAAATAACTGCTACCTCCTGGTGACCACTGCTTTCAAGACAAATGACTGCTGCCTCCTGGTGACCACCGCTTTCAAGACAAATGACTGCTGCCTCCTGGTGACCACTGCTTTCAAGACAAATGACTGCTGCCTCCTGGTGACCACCGCTTTCAAGACAAATGACTGCTGCCTCCTGGGGACCACCGCTTTCAAGACAAATGACTGCTGCCTCCTGGTGACCACCACTGTGTCAGTACAAATGACTGCTGCCTCCTGGTGACCACCACTTTCAAGACAAATGACAGCTGCCTCCTGGTGACCACCGCTGTGTCAGAACAAATGACTGCTGCCTCCTGGTGACCACCGCTTTCAAGACAAATGACTGCTGCCTCCTGGTGACCACCGCTTTCAGACAAATGACTACTGCCTCCTGGTGACCACCGCTTTCAAGACAAATGACTGCTGCCTCCTGGTGACCACCACTGTGTCAGAACAAATGACTGCTGCCTCCTGGTGACCACCGCTGTGTCAGAACAAATGACTGCTTCCTCCTGGTGACCACCACTGTGACAGAACAAATGACTGCTGCCTCCTGGTGACCACCACTGTGTCAGGACAAATAACACCAATGAACAAATGCCTCCTGGTGACCACCGCTCCAAATGACTGCTGCCTCCTGGTGACCACCACTGTGTCAGAACAAATGACTGCTGCCTCCTGGTGACCACCGCTGTGGACAAAGGACTGCTGCTTCCTGGTGACCACCACTGTGTCAGAACAAATGACTGCTGCCTCCTGGTGACCACCACTGTGTCAGAACAAATGACTGCTGCCTCCTGGTGACCACCACTGTGTCAGAACAAATGACTGCTGCCTCCTGGTGACCACCGCTATGTCAGAACAAATGACTGCTGCCTCCTGCTGACCACCACTGTGTCAGAACAAATGACTGCTGCCTCCTGGTGACCACCGCTGTGTCAGAACAAATGACTGCTGCCTCCTGGTGACCACCACTGTGTCAGAACAAATGACTGCTGCCTCCTGGTGACCACAGCTGTGTCAGAACAAATGACTGCTGCCTCCTGGTGGCCACCACTGTGTCAGAACAAATGACTGCTGCTTTCCTGGTGACCACCGCTTTCAAGACAAATGACTGCTGCCTCCTGGTGACCACCGCTGTGTCAGAACAAATGACTGCTGCCTCCTGGTGACCACCACTGTGTCAGAACAAATGACGGCTGCTTCCTGGTGACCACCACTGTGTCATGACCAATGACTGCTGCTTCCTCGTGACCACCACTGTGTCAGAACAAATGACTGCTGCCTCCTCGTGACCACCGCTGTGTCAGAACAAATGACTGCTGCCTCCTGGTGACCACCACTGTTAGGACAAATGACTACTGCCTCCTGGTGACCACCGCTTTCAAGACAAATGACTGAAGGCCTCCCCTGGTGACCACCACTGTGTCAGTACAAATGACTGCTGCCTCCTGGTGACCACCACTGTGTCAGAACAAATGACTGCTGCCTCCTGGTGACCACCACTTCAAGACAAATGACTGTTGCCTCCTGGTGACCACCACTGTATCAGGACAAAGGACTGCTGCCTCCTAGTGACCACCGCTGTGTCAGGACAAATGACTGCTGCCTCCTGGTGACCACCACTATATTAGGACAAAGGACTGATGCCTCCTGGTGACCACATCTGTGTCAGGACAAATGACTGCTCCTGCTGGTGACCACATCTGTGTCAGGACAAATGACTGCTCCTGCTGGTGACCACCGCTGTCAGGACAAATAACTGCTGCCTCTTGGTGACCACCGCTGTGTCAGAACAAATGACTGCTGCCTCCTCGTGACCACCGCTGTGTCAGAACAAATGACTGGTGCCTCCTGGTGACCACCACTGTTTCAGGACAAATGACTGCTGCCTCCTAGTGACCACCGCTGT
>NW_024714827.1:0-15054 GCF_018991925.1 Homarus americanus
TGTAGGCCTAAGTTAATACTGTAGACCTTACTCTATAGGACTGCGTGTTGACCTCTACTCGAAGTCCCCAATAGCAGGAAAACTTTACCTGTCATTAACTGGAGTGACGTCAATATCTCTCATTCCATTAGATTAAGTGAATTTTCATAGTGAAACAAAAATTACTAACTTAGTCATCGTTCTCAAGGGACTACTACCACCATATTAAGGTCAAGGGAATCATGTTTTTTAGACGGTGAACGTGTCATGTCCCACGCACACAAACCAAAGTCCCCATTTAAAAATTGCACCCCTCGACCTACCTGCAGGTAAGCTTGTTTAGGAAGACGTGACCTGCACCGCCTATGGAGGAACTTGCTCGGAGTACACTTGGTGTGATCTGAACTAAACCCGGGTCACAGGAAAGATGACTTAACCAACTGACCATGGAACTGGTCTTGTCGTTAGGCTGTACATTACTCCAGTTTCTTCCTGTAATAAAAACTAACCTAATTTGACTTAAACCCCTAGTAGAATTACATAAATTAAACCTCTGGGTAAATATAACGTGTCTAATCTTCGGGAAATCCGGAATTAAGCGTTAAAATACAAACTAAAGCAAATGACCGGCAGTGTTATAATCTTACATCATGTGAAAAACAGCCGACTCTGTAAGCCGTTACGAGTATAATGCTATAGAGATAGTAACCGTTCCACAGAAGTCTCCTCTTTATTCAGAAGCGAGTACATGTAATTATTTTTGTGTACTAGTTGATCAGTTTTTTATCAATGCCACAACATTGCCGTAAAACTTGAGGAGGAACCCGTAGCGTTATGGTTGTTGCACCTGTTAAATGTTTTAGGGAGTAGTGTGTCATGGTAAGGTATTATTCCCCAGCCTGGACATAAACCTGGACATATGTCTGGATACATGCCTGGGCAAAACCAGACAGGTTTCGTTGATACCTTATCAGCTGATCTACAACTCCCAGCCATAACATTGATTTCAGGATTCAATGCCGCTCATAATATGTGTTCGTGGAATTGAAACTTTTGAACTGAAGGCAACAACTTTATTGCAAGATAAACTCCTCTAATGAACAGCGAATATAACAATCTCTGAGAACACCAATACATGATAATAATAATACACAGTTCATATAACACAAGTGTAACATTTGGTGGTACTCCAGTGGATCACGTTCCAGATACAAGTCCCATTGTGAGACAAAGTTTTCCATCGGTCTAGCCTTAACCTTCTGCCCCAAAAGAAGTTCCTCGAGAACTGCATTACTGGGTGGGGTGGAACGTCTGGTGCTGGCGAGTGCTCGTACTGGCGTTGTTTATATGATAATTGTTTTAGGTGTGACGCCGAGAATGCAGCGGGGGGGAAAATTCGGTGTGATCTTGTGCAAGGAGTTAATGGGGAAGAGGAGCCTTGCAGGTGTGGTGCTTCAGACAGGCGTCATAGCAGCATTTTTCGTGGTAGGGACAATAGTCATCATGACCGCATCTCTGTTCAGGTGTGAGAAAGACATGTTGAATATAGTAAAAATTACTACTTTATTAACTGAAAAAAAAATAGAGAAATTATTCGCGATAATCTAAACATTTCATATGAAAACTAGACAACTTAATATTAAAGTGAATTTAGTTTGATTTTGTACAAAAACAATTTGGCTCCTTCGGATTTATTCAAGAAACCTTCACATTTATAGACAGAGACGCTCAGTGGATTATTCATTAATTTACAGGAAAGTTTCAGGTGCAAGAAAAAAAAAAACAACTTACGATAGGAGGGCCGACGACCAGTCGAGTGGCGAACCTTGCGCACGTTATATGCTTTATTCATCTACCTGGGTGGGGTTCTGATGAAAAATGATTTAAAGTTAATATCTGCTCTAAATAAGTATATTTCAGAAAAATAAGTTAATCAAACTGTATAGTCATATACTAATGTATAAAAATTGATAATAAACACTAACCTAGACTTGTATTTTCGACAATCATTTGGTTTGAATTAATGCAGCAGTAGCTAGCACCAGCGTTGACATCCTCTGGGAAATTGCACCAGTAGACACAACTGGGAGTTGAAGGATGGCTGAAACTATTGCCAAGAGCCACAGTCACGACGATCATCACTACCAAGAAGCGCAGCTGTGGGTAACCCTTACATTAACTCAAGTAACATCACGGTACACGAAATATACATTATAACTAAATATACATGACCCAAGTACAACAAAACAAATGACCAACGTCAAGTTGTCACTGACCATTATAGTTGACAGAAGACGTTGGTGATGTAGTTTAGACGACGAGGTTGACAGGCCAAGTGTGACTCCCTGGGTTGTTGTTGTTGTATAGATTGTCGGACCGTAGTCCGACACGGGCCTTTGCCTATAGGCGGCCCGTTTGGTGGTTCCGGCTGGAGCTCCAGGAGCAGCCAGACCGGATTGGGATTGGAGGTGGTCCCACCTGCAGATTGGAGGGATACTGCAGGTTGCAAGTGTGAGCGGACCCCTGATCAGTGGACGCTTACCACCGGCCCCCACTCTTGGACGTGGTCAGCCTCGGAGTGGCGCGCCCCCCGAACTGGGGTCCGCACTTGCTGGGAGAGGATGCTTTCTAAGCTATCTGGGTGGTGGGTATCGTGTGATGACCCGGAGTAGGTGGTGAATGTGGTCTGTATGGGCCTTTCGGGTTAGAGTGGCCGCTGGTGTTGTGTGTTTCTTGGGAGATTTGAGTTCTGTTTCGGAGGCTTTGTGTGACCTCGCAATCGAGGAGATAGTGTTCAAGTGGGTTGGCTGCTGGCTCCTGACAGTAGGTGCATTCCATGACGTCGTTTCCGATTATCTGCCAGGAGCACTTGTACCCTAGTCGTAGTCGGTGAAGGCTGACTTGGGTTTGTCTTGGAGTTTTCTTGTCTGCGAAAGGTGGTTCCCCTTTTGTGGCCGCCAGGTACCATTTGGCTGATTGGGAACCAGCGTTGAGTGCGTGAAGGAAGCTCTTTTTGATGTGGAGCTTGGTAGTCTTTCTGAGGTGATTCTTGATCTGTTGCACACTTGCTGGAACTTGGATGTGTACGCTACTAGAACGTGTAGTTGCCTTGGCTGCTTCGTCTGCCACGTCGTTTCCTCCGATCCCTACATGACTGGGAATCCAGTGTAAGACGACTGGTCGGTTTTGGCTTTGGAATTCCTGTAGCTGTGCGAGGATCGAGGTGATGATGTGGACGTTGTCTCTTGGTTGACTGTGTTGCAGCGCCTGCATGGCCGATTTCGAGTCCGTGTGAATTATGGTGGACTTGTTGTGTTGTGTTGCAGCGTGTTGTAGGGCCTTTGAGATTGCTACCAGTTCTGTTTGTAGGGTGGAGCAGTCGTTGGAAAGTCTCCATTTGAGGGTCTGACCTTGGGTGTAGAAGGCCGCTCCGGATCTGTGATGTTTTGGGTCCACCGAGCCGTCTGTGAAGTATGATGCTGCATCAGCCGGTGTCTCGGTGGCTATGGCTTGGAGAGATATTTTTTTGAGGTCCTCCTTCTGGAGGTTGGCTTTACTATCGCCGAGGTCGGTGAATTTGAGTGTGGCTGGTGGAGGGCTCCATGGTGGAGGAACAGCGTAACCATTGTCTCGTGTGTCTTGGTTGTACTTGACGAGTGTTTCTGCTTGCAGGTGTCGGATGACCTCGCTTGCCTCGTGCGACCAGGTGGCCCCTCGCACTCTGTGGTCGAGGTGGAGGGAGGCACTGATTCGAATCTTGGCAACTGTGGGCTTGTCTGCTCTACAGATTTTGGCGAGGAGACCGGCTGTCACCTGCTTGACTCGTACTGCCAGGGGTGGTAGCTCGGTTTCCATTTGCAGATTGCAAATTCTGGTCCACATGGGTGCTCCGAGCATGGTCCTGAGAGCATTGTTTTGAATGACTTCTAGCTTAGCTATTTGGTCTTCTCTCAGTCCAATGAGTGCTGGAGCACTGTAATCTATCAGCGATCTGATGGCGGCTGTGTAGTAGGCTTTGAGCACATGAAGGTTTGCTCCTGCGGATTTGCTGGTGAGCGACCTCATTATGTTGTGTCTGCTCTTCGTCCTGTGCCTGAGATACTCGAGTTGCGGCTTGAAGGTGAGTTTCTGGTCAAACCAGATTCCAAGACACTGGTGGGTGTTGGTCCAGACTACCGGCGTGTTTTGTATGGAGAGCATCTTGTCTGGTGTGTCTGTGCAGATGGCCATCGCTTTCGACTTGGCTGGATTTATCTTGAGTCCAAGTCTGTTGCACTCCTCTTCTATAAGTTGGAGTGCGTGTTGCGTGTTGGCTAGTCTGTTCGATCCTCTTACTATAAGCTGTAAGTCGTCTGCATAGCATAGGAGCTTGGCTGTTTGTCTGAAGGGAAGTTTGACCAGATTTTCCATCAGGACGTTGAACAGCATTGGACTGAGGATGCCTCCTTGTGGGGTTCCGTTTTCGTGGACCCTGTAGCTTGAGGTTGCTCCCTGAAAGCGTACTCGTGCTTCTCTCTGTGTGAGGTAGTTCTGGATCCACCCCAGCAACCTTCCTTTGACGCCTTGTTTAGCGAGCGTAGTTGTAATGGCCAAAGGATTTGCTAGTTCGAAGGCTTTCTCCAGGTCGAGGAAGACCACCAGAGCTGGTTTGTTGTCCACTGTGCTGAGTATCTCGGCGATGTTGTTGCCTGTGCCGGTGTTCTCGGTGTAAGCAAAGATGTGAGCAAAGATGTGAGGGTGTGGGCTGCCTACTTTCCACTTGAGTCGGTTGAGAGCCATTCTTTCTCCGGTCTTCGCTATGCAGCTGAGAAGGGAGATGGGCCTCGGCTTGTCTGGTTCTCTGGGCTTCGGAATGGGCTGTATATCTGCCTTCTTCCATTCCGGTGGGAGTCTTTGTGCTGTCCACGCAGCATTGATGGCTTGCAGCAGAGCCTCGTGTCCAGCTGTACCGGCATGAGAGAGCATGGAGTAGGTTATCCTGTCGGCCCCTGGAGCTGTATCCTTGCTTCGTTTTAGCGACTTCTGGAGTTCTTGCTGGTTGAATGGTCTGTCAGTGTCATCTTCACTGTTGCAGGCCTCTTGGATCATCTGGAGTCTGACCTGTCGCAGACGCCGTTGTGTCTCCTCCGCCTGTCTCGGGAGGTTCTTCGTTGCTGCTCGGCCAGAGAACAGTTTTGCAAGTCTCTCGGCTTCCTCTTCTGGGTTGGGATGAGTTGGTGGTGGTGGTGTTGCCTTCCCAGATGCCCTTCGGATCTGGGCCCACATCTTGCCAAGGGTGGTGTGCTCGTTCAGTTCGGAGCACCACTTTAGCCAGCTTGCGTTTTTAATTTCTTCCTTCTCTTCCCTGGTATCCTTGACTATGACTTGCAGGAGATGTCTGTTTGTTGCCGTGGGATGTCTCCTGTAGTTTCTTCGGGCCATGTTCACTCTGTGGTTGAGTTCTTTCACCCTGGGACAGTAGTACCAGTAATCATTGTACTGTCTTGATGTGGGTTTTGTTTTTGGGATAGCCTCTTCTGCCGCTAGGTGAAACGCCTCGACCAATTGGTGGTGGAGGGTTGTCTCATCCGCGGGTGCTGCGCCGGCCGGCTGTGATTTTTCGCGCCACTTAGCCAGGTGTTTTTTGAAGAGTCCCCAGTCTGCCTTTTGAGTGTTGTATCTCCATCTCGGGGGGGGTGGAGTGGGGAGTTTGTTCACCTTCAGCATTGTTAGGGTGGCGAAGTGGTCACTGGTCAGCGTGGGGTGTATCTGCCAGGAGGCCGAAGGCTGTAGTGCACTGGAGACGAAGGTTAGATCTAGCCTTCCTCCCCTAGTGTGGGTGGGCTCTCCGGTGTTCAGGAGGCAGATCTCAGGTGTATCTTGAAAGGTGGTGTATAGGTGTAGGCCGTCTTCATTTGTGGGGCTTGCCGAGCTTAGGAAGGGATGATGTGCGTTGAAATCCCCTCCTATGAGTGTGGCGTGGTCGGCGGCCGAAGCAAATAATTGAGTAACCTCCAGTGAGCCCCTTGGGTTCTTGTAGATGTTGTGAACAGTTAATTCCCGTTCTTGGAGGGTTACTTTGCCGGCCTGTGTCTCGATGTTTTCCCCACATGGAAATTGCTGCGTGACATCGGCGGAGGGTATGCTTGACTTGACCAAGATCATACATCCTCTTGTTGACGCCTGCGTGAAATGCCTCCTGTATGTCTTGTAACCGCTGAATTTGAAACAGTGGTGTTCTTGTAGGAGTGTTTCTTGTAGGAGTATGATGTCAAGCTTGTCCTTGGCTGCTGCTTCTTGTAGGTGTTTCTTGTTTTTGATGCCCTGAGCATTCCATGTTAGGATGTTCAGGGTGCTGACGTTTTCCACCACTGTTTCATCGGGGACTTCTGGTGGTCCCCGATGGAGATTACCAAGTTCGATTCCAACTGAATCAGGTCCATGTCTTCGTGTTCTGTGGTTTTTGCCTTCTGGGCCGTGGTTCGGTTCAGGGGAGTTGAAACGTCCAGTTTCTTTCTGGGAGCTGTCGGTATCTTGGGAGCTGTCGGTGTCTTGGGTTCTCTGGTGGCCTTCTTCGGTGTAGAGTGTACCTCGGCTGTTACTCGTGTGCGGACCGGAGTGGCTTCCTCCACTGAGGTGGCTGGAGCTGTGGCGACTTGCCCGAGGACGCTCCCCATGAGTATTTGGAGCTGTGTGGGTTGGATCTTGTGGCCCAGTAGTCCGGCTAGGCCCTCCGCGAAGGTCGTCAGTACATTGGCTAGGTCTGATATGTGTATCATTCCTTCTGGTGCCTTGGTGTGTGCTTCTTTTGTCTTTCTCGTGGTTGTCGTTCTCTGCTGCTTGGGTGGCTGAGGTGTGGCTGTAGTGAGGCCAGGAAACTGGGCTGCACTCTGGGTGTTGACTGGCTGAGGAGGTTGTCTTTGTTGTTTGGGCCTTTGGGTTCCCCACACGAAGGTACTTGGTGGGGCTGGTGTGTAGGCGGTGGGGGCCGGTCTTGCTGCTGGTCGGTTTGCCTGGACCCTCATTGTTCTCTCGGAGCATCCAGGATTCCAGGCGTGGTGTTTGCCCCCGCAGTTGGCACACTTGGGGGCAATTTTTTCCCCATTTTTCAGTTTGGTGAGGCAGGACTGTGTGCCGTGCTTCTGTGCGCAGACTGCGCAGATTTCCCTGTACGTGCACCTTGTCTGATGGTGCCCGTATTTCTGGCATCTGAAGCATCGCAGGGGCTCTGGGACGAAGGGCCTCACTTCGTAGATCCCCCAGGTTTTGAGGTCTATGGTGCTGGGGGGTGAGCCGTAGTGCGTTATGAGGACTTGTTTCGTGGTGGCCGTCTTGTCGGACAGGGGAGAGCATCTCTCGGCTTTTAGGATCTTCGGGTGGTTCTCCAGGGGTTCGAGAGGTAGTTCCTTTGGGTACCGGAGGACTACCGACTTCATCAGTTTCTGGGCGGGGTCTAGCTTGGTTGAAGTAATGGTGGTGGTGTTTTGTAGGTAAGTGTCGAGGGTGGTGGCGGAGTTCTTGTCTTTGGGGTGAACGATCATCTCCCCCTTTAGGTTGGGCCGCACTGAGAACTTGGCCAGTGGGTTTTGCTTTTCCATCTCTGTGACGGCGGCATATGTTGTTTTTGCGTCCGTTTTCGTGATCCGGAATTTTGGCAGTGTCGTTGGAGGTGAGCTGGTGGTGGTGATGGGTGCCTTGGGGGCTGCTTGACGGCAATCGTTTCCCGAAAAGGCACGTCGGCGTTTCTTATTTTCTACCTTCGTCCAGTTGTCCTCAGTAGCGGTAGCAGTGGTGGTGGTGGTGGAGGTGGTGGTGGTGGTGGAGTTGTTGGAGGTGGTGGCAGAGTTCCTACTTTTCAGGGCTTCGTTGAAGGCGCGTAACTGGTCTGCTTTCTCTGTGCGAAGCCTGTCGTGGTTCGGGTCGTCAGGTTGGCGGTTCAGGCGGGGATCGCGGTTAGGAGGGCGTACGCGCTCCATAACCGGGTTGTTGTTGTTGTTTTTTTTTTTTTTTTTTTTTTTTTTTTTTTTTTTTTTTTTTTTTTTTTTTTTTTTTTTTTTTTTTTTTTTTTTTAGATCCTGCCTATTCCGGTTGAGTAAATAGCAAAGGAATTACAGCACTCCCCACTAGCTGGTGGTCGTAGAGTGGTTCCTGAGCTTCTCTCACGGAGCCCCGATTGGGGAAGCCTACTTCCTAGTGTATGTGACTGCTCACTTATAGACGTGAGCTAAGTGTGCCTATTTGGGAAGGATAAGGATGGCTACCCTCTTTCCAGGTGGACCCGCACGATCACGGTTTTCCTGGAAAGACTCGGCTGGGGAGGGTTTTGCTCCGACCCCCTTTCGTGTTCACAATCTCCTGGGAGGGAGGTGAACAGTTACAGGGGGGACCGCAGGACGAATACACTTTTGAGGGTGCAGGTCCCTAGGCCAGAGCGAAAAAGGAAAAATGGTAGTAGAAGGAAAAGAGCTCAAACCACGCCGGGAATATCGCGCTATAACTGCTCTCCAGCTGGAGTGTGGGTCACTCACACCACCAGTGGGGAGGGCAAGCTAATGCTCGATAAGCCGAGAACGCTCGTGAGTTGTTGTGGACGATGACAGTCGTGGGTGGTCCGGTCCGGGAAGATGGCCAACAATGGTACAAGGGAGAGGGCGGTCTTCAGAGTTCCGGGTCCAGCAGGAGGTCTTGTTGAGAGGTCTTCTTCGTTCAGGAGCGATGTGATGAGTCGGCGGCCTGGCAGGCGGGCGGGCTTATATACAGACATTCTCCACCTCAGTGGCCACCTCATTGGCCACGAATGCCGCATGCGTCATCCGCAAGCTACGCCCCACCTCCAAGAGGGAGGGACGGCCTTGGATGAACGATACTACCGCTGCGTCCACAGCACGCCACCTACTCCCACCAAACCGTGGGCGAAGCCCTACTCCCACCAAACCGTGGGCGAAGCCCACACTCTCTCTCCCTCACCATGAACGGATACGAGTTTGTTAACGTGGCGCGGATACGTCCGGACACGCCGACCTGCCCAAAGAAACTAAACCTCCTAGTTCTCCAGAAGTTTTTCGAAGCTAATGGGATCGTGGGGGTCACCAAGGTAGAACGCCTAAAGCTCCATGGTGACATCAAGATCACCTTCGCCGAGATGGGCATGCCCTCTCAACTCGCGGAGATCCCAGACATCAACGGCATTCCTTTTAAAATGTTTGCCTTCATGTGGGACAACTTGAAGCTGGGTGTAATCTCCCACGCCGAAATTGCCCACATGGACAAAGCAGAGCTGAGTGAGCTCCTCAAGGAGCAGCAGCTCCAAGTTGTGAAGAAGCTGTCCGACACCACTGCCCTCATCGGACACCACTCCACCCTACCCAAGGAAGCTCAACTGGCGTGGGTAACTATGCCAGTCAAGCCCTACTGCAGACCGAAACGGTGTTACAAATGCCAACACTATGGACACACTGTAAACAAGTGTGAGGCGCAGGAAGACACCTGCTCCATGTGTGGCAACCCTGGACACCGCTACACGGCCTGCCCCAACACAGAGAAAAAATGCGTTGCCTGTGGTGGCCCACACTCCTCCGCCGACCGGACCTGCCCCAGATGGAAGGAGGAATGCAGGGTAGCCAAGGCTCGCCTTGAGAAAAAACTGAGCTACAAAGAGGCCCTCCTTGCTGTACGCTCCCAAGAAAAGAAAAAACCAGCAGTAAAGAAAAACCAAGAAAAGAAAACTCAACAGAAGCAGCCCACCACACAGAACCAAGAACACCACGTGGCCCGTGGTGCTGAAGCCCACGCGGCCAGTGGTGCTGAAGCCCACGCGGCCAGTGGTGCTGAAGCCCACGTGGTCAACCTCTCCCTCTCTGAATTCTTCCACACCTATGAGGACTTAAAATACGAGGAAGACGAACAAGAAGACCCAAACACAAACGAATGGACACTCCAAGAGAGCAAGAAGAGAAGGAGAGAGAGAAGAAAATCGACATCAAGCTAAGAAGACCAAGACATCCCCTCCACACAAGAAACCAAAACACAATCAAGCCGACCAAGCACTGAACATCCATTGCCCAACCCATCACGCACCTGACGCTTGACCTGACGCTAGCCTGGCCTTGTCTTGTCGCCTCCCTGCCGCGTCCAGGCGGGTTGCTGTGGCTGCCTCCATCTTATAATCCCTCACGCAAGCGGTGTTTAGCCACTGCACCTGTTCTCTCCTTCTAAAATTCACTTCCATCCTATCTTTATTCTTCCTCTGAACCTCCTTCCCCCCTGTCACTAGCATTTTCTAGTCTCTCTCTAGGCTCGTCTTGGGCGCTTGTGGTAGAAGCGGTACCGCTCTTGCCTCGCAAGCAAGATGTAACGGGTTCGATTCCCGGGCAAGCGGAAATTGTTTGGACACTCTTCCTAGCCCCTTTGGTCCCTGTTCACCTAGCAGTAAAGTAGGTACCTGTTGTAAATCGAAAGGTTGCGAATTCGTATTCAGGGAAAGTTGTTGGAGCTTCTAAACTTGAACTGAACAAGCTCGTCTTGAGAAGAAACTGAGCTACAAAGAGGCCCTCCTTGCTGTACGCTCCCAAGAAAAGAAAAAACCAGCAGAAAAGAAAAACCAAGAAAAGAAAACTCAAGAGAAGACGCCCACCACACAGAACCAAGAACACCACGTGGCCCGTGGAGCTGAAGCCCACGTGGTCAACCTCACCCTCTCTGACTTCTTCCACACCTATGAGGACTTAATACACGAGGAAGACGAACAACAAGATCCAAACACAAACGAATGGACACTTCAAGAGAGCAAGAAGAGGAGGAGAGTGAGAAGAAAATCGACATCAAGCTAAGAAGACCAAGACATCCCCTCCACACAAGAAACCAAAACACAATCAAGCCGACCAAGCACTGAACATCCATTGCCCAACCCAACACGCACCTGACGCCTGACCTGACGCTTGACCTGACGCTAGCCTGGCCTTGTCTTGTCGCCTCCCTGCCGCGTCCAGCCGGGTTGTTGCTGCTGCCCCCATCTTATAATCCCTCACGCAAGCGGTGTTTAGCCACTGCATCTGTTCTCTCCTCCTAAAATTCACTTCAATCCTCCCTTTATTCTTCTCCTGAACCTCCTTCCCCCCTGTCACTAGCATTTTCGATCGATCGGCGAAGCCACACCAGGACCACCTGTAGTAGCAACCACAACAACATGACTGGACGAGGCAAAGGAGGCAAGGGACTTGGAAAGGGTGGCGCCAAGCGTCATCGTAAGGTGCTTCGTGACAACATCCAGGGTATCACCAAGCCCGCCATTCGTCGTCTAGCTCGGCGTGGGGGTGTTAAACGTATATCCGGCCTCATCTACGAGGAGACCCGCGGCGTCCTCAAGGTGTTTCTGGAGAACGTCATCCGTGACGCCGTCACCTACACCGAGCACGCAAAAAGGAAGACCGTCACCGCCATGGATGTGGTGTATGCCCTGAAACGGCAGGGCCGCACCCTTTATGGTTTTGGTGGTTAATCAACCTGATGGACGGGCGCACACCACCACCACCACCACGACAAACAAATATACGGACCTAATTTTAGGTCCACATTTAAATCGCTAAAGAGTTGGTTAGACACTGAGTAAATCGTTGAAAATATATCCAATAACATGATCCTCTCTAATTCTGGACTTGTGGTATGAGTATAGGTTGTGTGTGAACGTGTTGGAACCACTTCCTAATAATTGTCAGTCAGTCAGTCAGTCACATTCACCTAACCTCCAGGTACCTCACCTAACTTCCTGTAGCGTCACCGAACCTCACGAAATGTAACCCAATGTAGTTTATAATCTATCCTAACATGACATAACATAACCACGCACTATATTACTTCGGTAAGAGTAATGAGTTTTAATACGCAAAGTTGCAGTTAGCATTCATTCATACATACATACATACATACATACATACATACATACATAACATGCTAGTGGCAGGGGGGGATTGAAGTGAATTTTAGGAGGATAGAATAGGTGCAGTGGCTAAACAGCGCTTACGTGAGGGACTTTAAGCAGCAACTCGCCTGGATGCGGCAGGATAGAGTCAGGTCAAGCGTCCGGTGCATGTTGGGTTCCGCCATGGTTTCTCAGTGTTTGGTCGGCTTGATTGTGTGTGTGTTGTTTTCTTGTTTGGAGGAAATGTCTTGGTATTCTTCTTCTTAGCTTGAAGTTGATTTTCTTCTAACTCTTCTCCTCTTGTTGTTCGTCTTCCCCGTGTCTGCTATCATTCTGTAAAGACTCTATATATGTATGTAGGTATGAGTGAGTAACAGTTGCCGGTTACAGTGATACTTCATATTCGCTGGTGTTGTACTGTATGGCTTCGGTATTTCTTAATATACAAACAGCACCGTTAGGGGATTGAGGTATTTAAAAACCAGCCTACATTACTTATATATAGAAATAAATAATGTGGCTTGGACAATAATGACGACTACTCTCTCCTACCTAACCCAAACAAGGGCTTTTCGAAAGTATACATTGGACACAATTGACTTAGTACATACATTGGTGGTTTAACAAAAGCCCTCATTAGAGAAAGGTGAAGGAGCACACAGTGAACATACAGATTAATGTTTGCACGCATAGATCATGTAAGGTGAGGTGTTGAACACCAGACACGTAGTGTAGTAACTCCCTCACAGATGGCGTTATGAGGGGCCTGATGATGTAGCAGTTACCTCACAGATGGTGTTATGAGGAACTTCACATGATGATGCTGTAGCAAAACATTCACTACGTGGTGTCGTAGCATCTTGGGGACACCACGTGGTCCACATGACTCACTCATTCAAGTGGGTGAGGTGTGGTCCCAGGCCTCTCTATCGTGGAGTCTCAGGGGAAGTATAACCGGGTACCTGGGACCTCACTGTGTGAAGGTGGTTAGCTAGCTTGTGTAAGACTCAACTGCCGAGTTGTTTTTCACTGAGTTAAGCACTGTTCACCACTATTCATCACTGGTTCCATTCCTTTGCCAAATGAGGTAGTACCTTATGGCAAGAACTTGTTGATAGTCCGGTGGGGAGGAGGGTTCAGGGGAGTGAGTTGGTATGGGCCAACATATAAATAATAATAATAATAATAATAATAATAATTAACGGTTTATTGAAAGTGCTTGGCAGCAAGAAGGCTGAAAATATACAGTTACATATTTGGGGAATGGGTTACGAATTACAAATAATATACAAGTAACATGAGTGACACAAATAAGACATATAATAACTAGCTGGGGAAAAGCTCAAACTACAGTTCATTTCAACATAGTGACAGTGCAAGGAGTAGTGTTTACTGGGAGTGAGTACACTGATTTATTACAAGTTATCGATAATTTTTACAATGGTTGGGACTGGGCTGTTCTTATAGAGATCAGTTCGTGCACGTATGGGCTGGATGCGGTTGTGGTGTCGAAGAGCAATTCTCGGACTAGGGATCTCAGGTGGTAGTAGGAGCCGGTGTCGGGGATGGTGTAGAAGCTTCTTACCAAATTTGCAGATGAGGGCGTGGTGATGGTCAGTGAGAGTCTAAAGGGTCGGTCAGTGTGTTGAGCGCTTCTTGATATGTGGAGTAGGAAGGGTAGAGAATAATCTTGCATGGCCTCTTTTGCACTTTTTCTAGGTGTTTACGTTGTGTGGCATTTAGGGAAGAAGACCAGGTGAGCTTGGGAAGTATGAATGTTGTGTAAACACTGAGGAGCTCGTGTGCAGGAACACCGAGGGACTTGAGTCGGCGTAGGAGGTGGAGACAGAAACTGGAGGATTTGATAACTTCACTGACGTGTGGTTTCTAATTTAGTTTGTTGTCTATATGTATGTGTGTGTGTGTGTGTGTGTATATACTACTGTACTTTTTAGATCCTCCTACGCAACCTAACCTATTATAGTTAAGTATAGTAGGCTATACACTATTTTGTTAGTATGTGTTATAAAATGTAATTGCATGTTATTATTATTAATATTATTATTATTAATATTATTATTATTCTTATTATTATTAGTATTATTATTATTATTGTTATTGTTATTATTATTACATACTAATATAATACTAAGTTGCCCGCCAGATTTCCTCAGAGATGGGAGGAGCACATTGGCGGCGGTGTTGTTTATACTCCGCCCGATTACTGATTCCTATTCACCGAGCCAGAGCTGGCGGGCGGCGTGTTATGTGCCACGTTTTGTTTCCCATTGGGCATACCGCTCAGCTGGGGAGTAGGAGATTTCATAAAAAGAAAGTTTGAGTGGAGAGCACACCTTTTCCTTCACATACAGTTATCTTAGACCATCTACTAGTATAATAGTTTGCACAAAAATACTCTACACTCTTTATAGGTTATTGTTATGTTGTTGTTTTTTTTTTTACTTCTCATCAGATTGTGCATTCAACTAATATACACTAATAGTGTGTTTATTATTATGTTTTATAGTATTATTTCGTAAAATATTGGGTAACACAATTATAGTCACTAGTATAGTCTATTATATTATTGGGGTTTATAGCAGTTTGTGGTCTAATAGTATCATGCTTTATGAGTGGTGTTCTATGTAGTGATTATTAGGCAATAAAATATGCTTTGGGTGTTTATAGCAGTTTGTGGTCTACTAGTATCATGCTTTATGGGTGGTGTTCTATGTAGTGATGATTAGGCCATAAAATATGCTTTTTGTTTATTGCTAACAAAATATACTTTGCTCTACCGCTGTAGTGCAATACATGGTGAAACTTACATACACCGTTAATAAAGTATTGATGGAAGAAGAAGTAAGAGGAAGAATTGTGGAGGTAATGAACAGTGAGACAATGTATAGCCTCCGGGATGGCGGCAGCGTTTCTGTTATTAATATATAATAAGACAATAGGAAAATATGTTGTTGTCTCTACCTGTATTATTACCGTTGCGATAGCATGGTTAAATTTGGGGAGGACAGAGGAAGGAGCAGGAGGTTAGGAAGGGATTTGTAGTGGGAGAGATAGTGTCTGTGATCCTCGGATCACCACTCCTCGGATTATGTCAGTTCAAGTTTAGAAGCTCAATCAACTTTCCCTGATTACGAATTGGCAACCTTTCGATTTACAAC
>NW_024714828.1:0-3548 GCF_018991925.1 Homarus americanus
ATGGAGTAATGGATTCATGATATTTTCGGTAATAAATGGTTAATGGTTCACCTAGATGTATTTTTTTTTGTCTTTCGCGTTACTGGAATATAACTGGATATGTATACACAAGAATCTACTACGGGAGGTAAAACAGAATAACCCTGCCAGTGTGTTTACAATAATATCTGTGTTTATTCCAACAAGATGTAAACAAACCAGGGTAACGCTGGCTGAAAATATCGCAATTTAGTAAGCCAACAAACGGGGAAGAAATTTAAACCAATGAAACGTCAACACTCGCAGAAGCGTAAATAAACACGGGAGTTAAACCGCTCCGTTTTCTATGATGTTAGTCGTCGTGAATTCGTATCATTCATTAAGACGAAGAGATGCATGGCAAGAGGCGGGCGATGTGCAGCGTTGAGAGCACCTCCCTGGCCTGGCCCTCCGCGTCTAACCTTTTCCAATATTAAACTTGTGTTCTCTGTTCAAACACCTCGGCCATAACTAATCGGTTAGTTCTCTCTTACCTGTATTGTTTTACGTTAGTTAGTGGGATTAACAGTATTTGTCATTAATTTAGTTTATTATGAGTATTATTTGCGTGATAGCTCCTTCCTCTTTTCTCCCCTATCCTCTCTCCTACCCCAACCCCCATCCGCCCCCTCCCTCATCCCCCCTTCCTCCTTCCCTCCCCCCTTCCCCCTTCCTCCCTAAGAGCAACGGTGAGCCTTATCTTCACTCCTGAGCCTCTCGAATCTATTTTAAGATGCCTCACCTGAGCAGGTTTTCATAAGGGTGCTGAAGGTAAGGTTAATGACCAGCTTCCGCCCTGATGACGTGTGATGCTTTCTGGAGCGGCGATCCTAATGAGAAGAGAGAGAGAGAGAGAGAGAGAGAGAGAGAGGACAAGACGAAAACAAGTGGAGAGAAACAGAAAAGACAGACAGACAGACAAAGAAAATTAGTAATAATAAATTGAATGATCATCAGGAAGGGGGACGTGGAAACAATACACTGGGTGCGTTAAACTATGCTCAAGATAAACATTCCTCACGTGAGAAGATTATACATCAGTTAAGTCAGGAGAGGCGGTCACTTGGGTACTCTTATCGTAACCAAGAAGAATAGATAGATGGGCAGGTAGGTAGGTCGGTATGGAGAGAGGGATGGATACATAGAGATGGACACATACATACATACATACATACATACATACATACATACATACATACATACATACATACATACATACATACATACATACATACATACTCCTTCATACCTTACATTGTTTTGGTCAGTTATAGATGTCGAGGAGGACAGAGTGACCCTTGTAGTGCCACGCCTTCAGGAGGAGGTCCTCCTTGGAGTATGAGTATAAGGGCGGGTGAGTATGAGGGCGGGTCAGTAAGAGAGCGGGTCAGTATGAGGGCGGGTCAGTATGAAGGCGGGTCAGTATGAGGGGCAGGTCAGTATGAGGCTTGGTCGAGTATGAGAGGCAGGTCAGTATGAGGCAGGTCGAGTATGAAGACGGGTCAGTAAGAGGCAGGTCAGTATGAGGGCAGGTCAGTAAGAGCAGGTCGAGTATATGAAGGCAGGTCAGTATGAAACCGGGTCAGTATGAGGGCGGAGTCAGTACGAAGGCAGGTCGAGTATGAGGCAGGTCAGTGAGGCAGGTCAGTATGAGGGCAGGTCAGTATGAGGAGCGGATCAGTATGAGGGCAGGTCAGTCATGAAGGCGGGTCAGTATGAAGGCGGGTCAGTATGAGGCAGGTCAGTGAGAGCAGGTCAGGTATGAGAGGCCCAGGTCGAGTATGAAGGCGGGTGAGTATGAGGCGGGTCAGTATGAGGCAGGTCAGTACGGAAGCGGGTCGAGGTATGAGGGGGCAGGTCGAAATTATGAGGAGCCGGGTCAGTATGAGAGCGGGTCAGTATGAGGAGCAGGTCGGAAGTATGAGGGCGAGGTCACCATGAGGTTACTAAACAGTTGATTATCCTTCCTCAGTGTAAACGGATGCAGTTCCAGAATTAAAGTTGGGTAGAGATTTTGGGGTGGATGGTTTGAAGTACTGGGGAGGAGGAGGAGGTTGAAGGTGAAGTAGATTGGGAGGAAATGATGGCGAGGGAGAATAGCTAGAGGTAAGCAAGCAAGAGAGGGAGGGAGGGAGAGGATTGATCCCTGGCAGCAACAAAGGGAGAGTAGTGCGCGAGGGAGGGGAGAAGGAAAAGGGAGTAGAATGCGAGGGACGGGGTAGGGAGAGTAGAACGTGAGGTAGGAAGAAAGTAAGAGAAGGAGGGAGATTGTAATAGAGCGTGGGGTAAGAAGGGAGGGTAGGGAGAGTAGAACGCGTGAGGTAGGGAGGGAGGGAGGGTAGGACGTGAGGTAGGAGGGAGGAAGGGAGAGTAGAACACGGGGTAGGAGGGAGGATAGGGAGAATAGAACACGGGGTAGGAGGGAGGATAGGGAGAATAGAACACGGGGTAGGAGGGAGGAGGGTAGGTATATATATAGAGAGCTAATAAGTAATTCACTCACCACTGACGTAATCCGCCTGACCTGCTGCTTTGCTTTAACATTACCTCCCTACAACACTGAGCCTCTTGTGTATTACTGGAGCGTCAGTGTAGCGGTGAGTCGAGTGTGCCCCTTTAATGTTGACAGTGTAGCTTGATCAGTGTGTCTTGATGGTGTTGAGAGTGTAGCTTGATCAGTGTGTCTTGATGGTGTTGACAGTGTATCCTGGTAGTGTTGACAGTGTATCCTGGTAGTGTTGACAGTGTATCCTGGTAGTGTTGACAGTGTAGCTTGACAGTGTGTCTTGATGGTGTTGAGAGTGTAGCTTGATCAGTGTGTCTTGATGGTGTTGACAGTGTATCCCCGCAGTGTTGAGAGTGTATCCTGGTAGTGTTGACGGTGTAACCTGGTGGTGTTGACAGTGGTGCTTGACAGTGTGTCTTGATGGTGTTGAGAGTGTAGCTTGATCAGTGTGTCTTGATGGTGTTGACAGTGTATCCTCGCAGTGTTGAGAGTGTATCCTGGTAGTGTTGACGGTGTATCCTGGTGGTGTTGACAGTGGTGCTTGACAGTGTGTCTTGATGGTGTTGACAGTGTAGCTTGACAGTGTATCCTGGTAGTGTTGACAGTGTATCCTCGCAGTGATGACAGTGTATCCTGGTAGTGTTGACGGTGTATCCTGGTGAAAGTGTTTGACGGTGGTGTGACGAAGTGTGTCTTGATGAAGTGTTTGACGAGTGTGAAGCGGCAGTGTATCCTGGTAGTGTTGACGAAGTGGTGCTTGACGGTGTATCCTGGTAGTGTTGACAGTGTAACTTGACGGTGTATCTGGTAGTGTTGACAGTGGTGCTAGACAGTGTGTCTTGATGAATTAATTGACTGGTGTGGCTTGTCAGTGTATCCTGGTAATGTTGACAGTGTATCCTGGTAGTGTTGACAGTGGTGCTTGACAGTGTATCCTGGTAGTGTTGACAGTGGTGCTTGACAGTGTATCCTGGTAGTGTTGACAGTGTATCCTGGTAGTGTTGACAGTGGTGCTTGACAGTGT
>NW_024714829.1:0-5000 GCF_018991925.1 Homarus americanus
TAGTTGATGTATTGCTTTGTGTGCGTGTAGGGTAGTTTAGTCTCGGTGTTTGTGTTATAGGTGTGTGTGCGTGCATGTATGTATTTGCTTGTGTGTGTGTGTGTGTGTGTGTGTAAGTGTGATTGTTTGCACAGAGGGAGATGTGCATTCATTAATCACCCACCAATCGATCTAGTAATATTAGATTTGTTTGTTTCTGCTCCTCTTTCTCCTGTGTGTGTGTGTGTGTGTGTGTGTTTTGGGTCCAGTTACCTGATATAGTTACTTAAAAGAGGAAGTTTAAATGACAGTACTGCGCAACTACTCAATTATGTCGTCTTGATGCCCCCGCTGCTACGTGTGGAGTTGTTGTAATCTGTCTGTCTGTCTGTCTGTTGTGATGTATGACTGGACTTCAACAACTAGCAGAGGTCCTTAAACGCGTATTCCAGGATCGTAAATACACTACAGTGAAACGTGTATATAACTGACTTCTCTCCATATAATCCGTTAAATGGAGGTTGTACTATAGTTACCTGTTATTAATTTGACACACCTGCATCACCAAAGGAACACGTCAACACCCTATGGCTCGTCACATCTAATTAAGGTCAGGTGACAGGTGAACGTCTCTTGTGTTGTGAGGGAGGACTGAGAGGGGCCGCCGTTTATCATTGTTGTTGGGTTAAGTTTTTGTGGGTCAGGTGAGACTTTTATCTCCTCCTGTGGTGCACTTGTCATGCATTCCGTGGCCTCTGATTGGTTGAGTATGCATTCCGTGGCTCCTGATTGGTTGAGTATGCATTCCGTGGCTCCTAATTGGTGGAATATATACAGTATATTTTCGGTGTAATCTGATTGGTTGAATGTGTATTCCGTGGTTCCTGATTGGTCGAATGTGTATTCCGCGATCTCTGATTGGTTGAACAAGCTTTCCGTGGTCTCTGATTGGTTGAGTATGCGTTCCGTAGCTCTTGATTGGATGATTAGCAATGCATTCCGTGGCCTCTGATTGGTTGAGTAGCAATGCATTCCTTGACCTCTGATTGGTTGACTATGCCATTAATGTTGATAGCTAAATCAGATAAACAAAAACTGCTCATGTCTTGTATCACGTGAACATTAGGCCCCAGCTTAGTGCACCTGAGGATAAAACACCGTAACGCTAACCTAACCTAACCCCTCAGGTAACGTTTGGGTAGTTAATCTTTATGTGAAATAAGCTGATGGAATATTCTTCAGGTAATTCCTTTATAGTCTTGGTTAACAGTGAGGTTATGTATAGGTTATGTATGAATAGGTATGTGTAAGGTATGTATAATAATGGAAGCCCCTCGAAATCGAGTATTGCCGGCCCAAGCGCCACCTAGGCGTGAATTTGTTTAAGGTGTAGAAGCTGTCGCCAACACCACAACCACACCCTGAGTTAACGAGCTGCATGACCCAGTGTTTAAGGTGTAGAAGCTGTCGCCAACACAACAACCACACCCTGAGTTAACGAGCTGCATGACCCAGTGTTTAAGGTAGAAGCGTCGCCAACACAACAACCACACCCTGAGTTAACGAGCTGCAAGACCCAGTGTTTAAGGTAGAAGCTGTCGCCAACACAACAACCACACCCTGAGTTAACGAGCTGCATGACCCAGTGTTTAAGGTGTAGAAGCTGTCGCCAACACAACAACCACACCCTGAGTTAACAAGCTCCATGACCCAGTGTCAAGGAATAGTCCGAGAAGACCGGACAACTCGCCAACTGCACTGGCTAACCATCACCCCGAAATACGATCTGCAAATCGATTAACATCCAGGTTCCCAATTACTGCTGGGTAGACAGAGGCAAATGGCGTAAAGGTTATATATAGGGTAAGTATAGCGTATAAGAACATAAGGGGTCTGCAATAGGCCGGTTAGCCTGTGCATGGCAGCTCCTGTCGAGAGTTACTACCACTCTCTATCATCCATGAATCTATCTAGCCTCCTTTTGAAACTTTCCAGAGTTCCCGCACTTACTACAAAGTTGCTAAGCTTGTTCCACTCGTCCACCACCCTATTTGTGAACCAGTTCCTTCCTATCTCCCTCCTAAACCTAAACTTATCCAACTTGAATCCGTTGCTCCGAGTCCTATCCTGCTCGGATATTATAAGAACTTTATCTATATCCCCTTTATTGACTCTTGCTCAGTGTGGTGGTTGATTGACTGTGGCCAGAACAATACCCCAGTTAATTTTGCAATAGACATATGTATGTACCCGTTGTCCTGTTGAAATGTGTCGTGTGCAATATTGAACACCTAAACCCGCGTCACTTACCTGGGGTTCGTTGTGCGTTAAGGGGGGGTGGAGGGGATGAGGAGGGGTTGGGAGGAGGAAGAGGGAGAGCAGGGAGGGGGGATGGGAAGGAGAGCTTTTTCACTAGGAACTCCTCTGTATCCGGGTTGTGGCGGAGTAAGTGGGGAGTTTCACCACTGCTTCTGGCGGTCCCTCTAACATACGACCTGAAGTTTCCTGATCAACTGGTCTGTTCCTTGCTTGTATCAGTCCACGTCTCGTTGTACTTCATTTGAAACAGGTTGGTTGTGGTTTGAAGGGGGGAGAGGTTCCTTGTTGTAATTGTAGCTAAGCATGAGGTGGTGGGGAAGAGGAGCTGAGTATGCAATTTTCTGTCCCTTGATGATGCGGATTTAACTTCGATGATGCAGGACGAACCCTTGATGATGATGATTTAACCCTTTGATGATTTAACCTTTGATGATGTGGTGATTTAACCTTTACGATGATGATTAACCCTTTGATGATGGTGATTAACCTTGATGATGGTGGATTTAACCTTTGATGATGGTGATTTAACCTTTGATGATGCAGATTTAACCCTTTTGATGATGGTGATTTAACCCTTGATGATGACAACCCCTGATATTATACTATCCTTTGATGATGATTTAACCCTTTGAATGATGGCATTTAGCTTTACGATATTGATTTAACCCTTTGATGATGATTTAACCCTTTGATGATGATTTAACCCTTTGATGATGATTTAACCCTTTGAATGATGGTGATTTAGCCTTTGATGATGATGATTTAACCCTTTGATGATGGTGATTTAACCCTTTGATGATGGTGATTTAACCCTTTGATGATGGTGATTTAACCCTTTGATGATGGTGATTTAACCCTTTGATGATGGTGATTTAACTCTTTGATGATGGTGATTTAACCCTTTGATGGTGGTGATTTAACTCTTTGATGATGATTTAACCCTTTGAATGATGGTGATTTAGCCTTTGATGGTGATTTAACCCTTTGAATGATGGTGATTTAGCCTTTGATGATGATTTAACCCTTTAACGACGATGATTTAACCCTTTGACGACGATGATTTAACCCTTTGATGGCGATGATTTAACCCTTTAACGTCAATGACTTAACCCTTTGATGACGATAATTTAACCCTTTAACGTCAATGACTTAACCCTTTGATGACGATGATTTAACCCTTTAACGACGATGATTTAACCCTTCAGGACTCAAAGGGTCAATGCCTCATGTGTAAATGCGGAAAAAAATGAAAGATGGGATATTTTCTTCTCGTTTTGTCTTTTATAATAATGTCCGTAACTGCTATTAACTGTTGCTTGTTATTCAGCCATTAACTGTAACTAAGTTGAATATGGTTACAGTGCCACTAACAACAAGTGGACAATGTTACAGCACCACTAACTAGCAGACAATGCTACAGCACCACTAACTAGCAGACAATGTTACAGCACCACTAACTAGCAGACAATGTTACAGCACCACTAACTAGCAGACACTGTCACAGCACCACTAACTAGCAGACAGTGTTACAGCACCACTAACTAGCAGACAGTGTTACAGCACTACTAGCAGACAATGTTACAGCACCACTAATAGCATCATACATGGTACCTCACCAATAACAGCTTCTATTAACTAGTAAGGAAGCCAGGTTGAGACGCTAATGTCACTTCGCTTGTGTTCGAGTCGTTGTGGCTGATGAGATGAGGACTATCAGGTTAACCAAGGCAGTGTGTTTTGTTTATCCGTGTACTGCGTTTCCTTCAAGACTCTTATCAACGTGTTTTTGCTTTACCTTCCTCACTCCTATCACTGATGTTGGCTCTTGGGGAAAAAGGAAAAAAAGTTATCTGGGTTAGATTCTTGTTTGGGGAGGGAGGGAGGGAGGGAAAGGTTGTCCTGTCAGCTTTATGTGATGTTAGATTGAGTATGAGTGATTTTTCTTGTTTGGTTATTGACTGACTGAGGTCTTATGGCGCTCTGGTTATAGATTTGTACGTTTTGGGGGGGTCTACCTGTCTGCTCCCTCCCCCCCCCCCTCCTCCCTCCCCCCACCCTGTCTGCCCCACCTTACCGTACCTCCCTCTACACTGTCTAACCTCCCTCCCTCCCTCCTCCCCTGTCTACCCATACCCACCCCTCGTCCTGTCTACCAACTCACCACTTACTTTCTCCTTCCTTCCTCCTTTCTCAAATTCTGTCTGATACCTTCACTCTCCCTTCTCCGCTCTGTCTACTAACTGACCGTTTCTCCCCTGCTCACTTTTAGCTTCCAATTCTGAAAGTTACCAACCTGTCCTTTCTTTCCTCTATCCTTCCTTCCTTCCTTCCTTCCTTCCTTCCTTCCTTCCTTCCTTAATTAGGGTGCTGTCATTAGTGGTTTAGGAGTTGTCCGATGGAGAAGCTTTAGTTAACGAGTCTCTCAGGTAAACAGTACAGGTGAGTGTCGCTGGTGGTGTGAAACTGACAGTAATTGGGACTAATGAACGGTAGTAACAGGTGTTGCAGGTGAGGTAGTTCATTTTTGTAGGTGTACTTTGATGATGTAAGAATAATTGAGAAACTTTCATTATTGATGTATATTTAATTATGGATTATCGATATTACGAAATTATATAGTTTATTTTCATTTAATTATCCTTTTAAGTAAGCTATTAATGGGCCAATTTAGATAGATTAGTATTATTGATGATTCAGTTTTC
>NW_024714829.1:10000-13528 GCF_018991925.1 Homarus americanus
AGGTTAGGTTATGTCAGGTTAGGTTAGGTTATGTTAGGTTAGGTTTGTGCTATGTTAGGTTAGGTTATGTCAGGTTAGGTTATGTCAGGTTAGGTTATGTCAGGTTAGGTTATGCTGTATAAGGGCTATGTCAGGTTAGGTTATGCTCAGGTTAGGTTAGGTTATGTCAGGTTAGGTTAGGTTATGCTCAGGTTAGGTTAGGTTATGTTAGGTTAGGTTAGGTTACGTTAGGTTAGGTTATGTTAGGTTAGGTTATGTCAGGTTAGGGTTATGCTGGTTAGGTTATGTTATGTTAGGTTATGCCAGGTTAGGGTTATGTCAGGTTAGGTTATGTCAGGTTAGGTTAGGTTATGTCAGGTTAGGTTATGTCAGGTTAGGTTATGCTTAGGTTAGGCTATGTCAGGTTAGGTTATGTGCAGGTTAGGTTATGTCAGGTTAGGTTAGGTTGCTGCGTCAGGTTAGGCCAGGTTGGCGTCAGTAGGTTAGGTTATGTCAGGTTAGGTTAGGTTATGTCAGGTCAGCGTTAGGTTAGGTTAGTGCCAGGTTAGGTTAGGTTATGTCAGGTTAGGTTAGGGTTATGTCAGGTTAGGTTATGTCAGGTTAGGTTAGGTTGGCAGTCAGGTTAGGTTATGTCAGGTTAGGTTGCGTCAGGTTAGGTTAGGCGTCAGGTTAGGTTATGTCAGGTTAGGTTATGTTAGGTTAGGCGTCAGGTTAGGGCGTCAGGTTAGGTTATGTTAGGTTAGGTTGCGTCAGGTTAGTTAGGCCAGGTTAGGGCGTTAGGTTAGGTTATGTCAGGTTAGGTTGCGCTGGTTAGGTTATGTGGTTAGGTTATGTCAGGTTAGGGTTATGCCGGTAGGTTCTGCAGGTTAGGTTGTCAGGTTAGGTTATGTCAGGTTAGTAGGTTACGTCAGGTTAGGTTATGTCAGGTTAGGTTATGTCAGGTTAGGTTGTGTCAGGTTAGGTTAAGGTCAGGTTAGGTTAGGTTATGTCAGGTTAGGTTAGGTTGGCGTCAGGTTAGGTTATGTCAGGTTAGGTTATGTCAGGTTAGGTTAGGTTATGTCAGGTTAGTTATGTCAGGTTAGGTTATGTCAGGTTAGGTTATGTCAGGTTAGGTTAGGTTATGTCAGGTTAGGTTATGTCAGGTTAGGTTAGGTTATGTTAGGTTAGGTTAGGGTTATGTTAGGTTAGGTTGGCGTTAGGTTAGGTTAGGTTATGTTATGTCAGGTTAGGTTATGTTAGGTTAGGGTTAGGTTGGCGTTGCGTCAGGTTAGGTTATGCCAGGTTAGGTTAGGTTAGGTCAGGTTAGGTTATGTCAGTTAGGTTATGTCAGTTAGGTTATGGTCAGGTTAGGTTAGGTTGCTGGTCAGGTTAGGTTATGCTCAGGTTAGGTTAGGTTATGTTAGGTTGCGTTAGGTTAGGTAGGCTATGTCAGGTTAGGTTATGTCAGGTTAGGTTATACAGGTTAGGTTAGGGTTATGTCAGGTTAGCTATGTCAGGTTAGGTTATGTCAGGTTAGGTTATGTGTTAGGTTAGGTCAGGTTAGGTTAAGCCAGGTTAGGCTAGGTTATGTTAGGCAGCAGGCTAGGTTAGGCTATGTTATGTCAGGTTAGGTCAGGTTAGGCTAGGTTATGTAGGGGTTATGTTAGGTTAGGGTTAGGTTACGTTAGGTCAGGTTATGTCAGGTTAGGTTAGGCATGTTAGGTTAGGTTAGGGTTATGTTATGTCAGGTTAGGTTAGGTCAGGTTGTGTCAGGTTAGTGTCAGGGTTAGTTAGGTTATGTTAGGTTAGGTTAGAGTTAGGTTATGTCAGGTTAGGTTATTAGGTTAGGTCATGTTAGGTTAGGTTGCTCGTGGTTAGGTTATGTCAGGTTAGGTTAGGTTGGCGTTAGGCTAGGTTAGGTTATGTTAGGTTAGGTTATGTTAGGTTAGGGTTAGTTATGTTATGTCAGGTTAGGTTATGTTAGGTTAGGTTAGGTTATGTTATGTGAGGTTAGGTTATGCCAGTTAGGTTAGGTTATGCCAGTTAGGTTATGTCAGGTTAGGTTATGTCAGGTTAGGTTATGTCAGGTTAGGTTAGGTTATGTCAGGTTAGTTATGTCAGGTTAGGTTAGGTTATGTTAGGTTGGTAGGTTAGGTTAGGTTATGTCAGGTTAGGTTATGTCAGGTTAGGGTTATGTCAGGTTAGGTTATGTCAGGGTTGGGTTATGTCAGGTTAGGTTGTATGTCGGTTAGGTTATGTCAGGTTAGGTTAGGTTATGTCAGGTTAGGTTATGTCAGGTTAGGTTAGGTTGTGTTAGGTTATGTTAGGTTAGGTTGGGTTGTATTTATGTCAGGTTATGTCAGGTTAGGTTAGGTTATGTTAGGTTATGTTAGGTTAGGTTAGGTTATTTATGTCAGGTTATGTGGGTTAGGTTAGGTTATGTTAGGTTAGGTTAGGTTATGTTGTCAGTTAGGTTATGTCAGGTAGGTTATGTCAGGTTAGGTTATGTCAGGCTGATTAGGTTATGTTAGGTTAGGTTAGGTTATGTTATGTCAGGTTGGGTTATGTTAGGTTAGGTCATGTTAGGTTAGGTTATGGGTTGGGTTATGTCAGGTTAGGTTAGGTTATGTTAGGTTATGTTAGGTTGGGTTAGGTTATGTTATGTCAGGTTATGTCAGGTGTGAGTTAGGTTAGGTTGGTCAGGTTATGTCCAGGTTAGGTTAGGTTATGTTAGGTTATGTTAGGTTAGGTTTATGTCAGGTCAGGTCCAGGTTATGTCAGGTTATGTCAGGTCAGGTCAGGTTATGTCAGGTTAGGTTAGGTTATGTTATGTCAGGTTATGTCAGGTTAGGTTAGGTTAGGTTAGGTCAGGTTATGTCAGGTTAGGTTAGGTTATGTTAGGTTATGTTAGGTTAGGTTATGTCAGGTCAGGTCAGGTTATGTCAGGTTATGTCAGGTCAGGTCAGGTTATGTCAGGTTAGGTTAGGTCAGGTTAGGTGAGGTTAGGTCACGTCAGGTTAGGTTATGTTAGGTGCTTGTGAATATGTTATGTTTATTTATTTTTATGTTGTTTCTTCTAATTATTATTTTCAGGATTATTTTATGAATAAACTTTGTGGTTATTATTGTCTGTAGTATTATTATTATTATTATTAATATTATTATTATTATTATTATTATTATTATTATTGTTATTATTATTATTATATTATTATTATTATTATTATTATTATTATTGTTGTTATTATTATTATTATTATTATTATTATTATTTTTATTATTATTATTATTATTATTATCATTATCACATTATTATTATTATTATTATTATTATTATTATTATTATTGTTGTTGTTGTTGTTGTTGTTTTAGAATGTACAAGATATACTGAATACCGGAATTTATGTTATAGAGAGAGAGAGAAGAGTCAGAGTCCCAGGAGGTCAGTCACTCAAGTCTTAATAATCAGTCATGTGCAATACTTGTTGTACAGGTGTGAATGTCTTGTTGTGTGACCCCTTTTGCCTGCCTCAATCTGTGTGTGCCAAC
>NW_024714830.1:0-18672 GCF_018991925.1 Homarus americanus
ACTACAATATCTTTACTATATTACTACAGCATCTTAACTACTACTACTACAACATCTTAACTACTACTACCACTACAATGTCTTTACTATATTACTACAGCATCTTAACTACTACTACTGCAACATCTTAACTACTACTACCACTACAATGTCTTTACTATATTACTACAGCATCTTAACTACTACTACTACAATGTCTTTACTATTACTATAATGTCTTTACTATCTTGCTACAGCATTTCTACTGCTACTACAATATGTTCACTATATTACTACAGCATCTCAACTTCTACTGCTACTACTATACTATAACATGTTCAGTATGAAGCTGAGGAACAAAATTCCAACCTCACTTTTTATATTTTGTAATCTCTCCCTAAATTTCAAGTTTAGGTCACCAGACGAACCAGATATTAATATTATTATTACTTTCAAAATGGATCGGGTTCAACTTGTCCAATTCAGAGAAGCTCTCAAGGAGTTGGAGAATCTGGAGGCTCTCCGGACTTCGTCTGTATTAAGCCTTCACCTCCCATCATCTTCCTCCCTGATACTCGTCAAAAATAGAATCAAGGATGAACAAAGCCGCGCGGCCAACATAAAGTCCGTTTCCAACCGCTCTTCAGTGCAAGAAGCACTGAAGAGCGCTGTGGATATGCTATCCACAGTCAATGCCATGCCACCCCATGGGCTTTTAGTGTTTTACGGCCAATCAGTTCTCAACAAAGCAACCGGCGAGGTGAGTCGCCTTCGCCGGACGTTAACACCTCCTCAACCAGTTCAAGAATTTAAATACGATGTCAGCAAGACATTCTCCACGCACTCACTGCACCAATTACTCATCTCCCAAGAGGGAGGCGTTGGCTACATCGTCATCGATGGGTCAGCGGTTGCCCTTGGAACGCTCTCTGAAAATGGACTAAAAGTCCACCACCATGAGAACGTGGACATTCCAAAAAAGCACGGCAGAGGTGGCCAGTCCGCTCCCAGGTTCCAGCGCATCCGCCTGGAAAAAGAGACAATTGCTGGTGAAGAGAGTAATTGCTCTCAGCGAAGATTATTTTATGACTGAAAATAAGGCGACCGTGCAGGTTCAGGCCCTGGTGGTAGGGGGTCCTGGTCAGCTGAAGGACCAATTGGTTGAGCGTCTCCCTCAGCTCTTGAAGAGTGCTGTAAGATCTGTAATAAACACCTCATACTCCGGCCGTCAAGGTCTGAGGGAGGCCATCAATGGCACACGGGACCTCCGCCAGCACATGCTTTTGGAAAAGTCTAACACTGTCCTCAGTTCCATATTTGAAAAACTCAGGGTCGATGAACCGGACATGGTCTGCTTTGGTGATGAAGTTCGAGCGGCCATGGAGGATGGTGCCGTCAAAGTTGTCGTGCTATGGGATGAGTCCCCTGAACTCGCCTATTTTACAGAAAACTGTCACGAGGGGACTGAGTTAATGGCGATACCCAACACAACAAATAATACCCAAATGCTTATAAGCACGTTTGGGGGGATAGCGGCCTTAAATAAATACCCAAGAGCCGTCCCAAACGAAGAAGAGGCCAGGTGGAACTTTCAAAAAATGTAAAAAATAAAATAAAATAATGTTTATTTTTATTTTTTATAAATAACAGGACTTTTCTTACTAAAACTAGTCGTTCTCAAATAGCCACTTAAAATGTACCAAAATGAACTTCACATAAGAAAGTAAACACCACCATTAACATTTCATTACAATAACAAACAATATCTTCCTTTCACTCCTATGATATACCTTACTTTAATACATATTATACATATCAATATATAGTCAATAATATCCAAAACTATTACTCTTTATCTTTATTTCACTAAACCTAATGAATATATATAGTAAGCGTAGGTAACAGCCTATTAAATATATATAGTGAGCGTAGGTAATACATCTAGCAAACCAAAACAATTACACAAAAGATAAGTATCTAAGCTAAGACAATGTTAACTAATTATCACTGGGATACTAACCTAACCTAACCTAACCTAACCTAACCTAACCTAACCTAACCTAACCTAAAATAGCCTAACATAACATAACATAATGTTACGGTCGTCCCCCTATTGTATTTAGTTTCTGTTGTTTCCCGTTTTTCTTTAGAATCGAATTTCAAAGCCTATGGTAAAGACTTTGAAAAAGTTCTTGATTATTTTATATAAGTATGTATACTAGTATTTGTTTCATTATGTAAACTTTGTAGAATGTATTCTTATTTTTTATACAGTTATGAAAGACTGTAAGAAGCAGTTGTGAAGCATAAAAGGAATTAGAAATTATATGTTGATGAAACAAGAAAGCATTGGAACATTGTTTTGGTTCTGGTGGCTCTCTCTGTAGCTAGGTTGAGGATAGGAGGGTCAAACTTGTGTGGTGCACATTTATCTATTATTTTCTAGGCAATCATGGATAATTGTGGTGTTAACTAAAGTGCAATATGTTCATTATAGTCTAAAGAATATTATAGCAGTGAGAGAGTATTGTGTTTGGTGGAGGTAACATTATTCTGAGTGAATTGATTTGCGGCTTTTGAACACATATTTATTATATTTTGTTGTAATTTTGAAGCTGTGTTTTGATCAAACCAGTTTTAATGGGAACAGTGGTATTGAAATAAACACCTGTCAGCTGTCAGGAGGTTGTTAGCCTATGGACTGACTATACATCCTCTAGTGCAGTGGTTCTTAACCTTTTTTGAGTCACGGACCCCTTTGAAATGCACATAAGCACATAAACGCAACTTTGCATGTAAACATGATAAAACCATATTATGATAGAAACTCTACAGAAAATGATATGAATAACAAGGTGAATTGTCTATGTGTTAGGTCTGATGATGAAAAGATGATTGATGAAAGTGAAGATATGAAGTTGGGGAGATGTGAAAATAAACTGTTAAATAATTCAGGTGTGATGAATAATTTAGAAAAGAAACTTCATCATTTAGGAACTGAGAAGAGAAATCAAATCATACAAATTATACATGAGTTTAGGCCTTTGTTTTCTGATGTTCCTTGGAGAACTGAGGTATTACAGCATGATGTTGAGGCTGAGAATACAACACCCATTAAGCAACACCCATATAGAGTGACTCCTAAGATGAGAGAGATAATGAGACAAGAAGTACAGTATATGGTTGATAATGATATGACTGAAAGAAGTAACAGCCCTTGGAGTTCACTCTGTGTATTGGTGACTAAACCTGATGGTATTTCATATAGATTTTGTACTGATTACAGAAAAGTAAATACAGTAATGTAACCAAAGCTGACTCATATCCTATTCCTAGAGTGGATGATTGTACTGACCAAATAGGAGATGCTAAATTTGTAACTAAGATGGATTTGTTGAAAGGATATTGGGAAGTACCACTGACTGAAAGAGCAAAAGAAATGTCTTCATTTGTGACTATGGAAGGTTTATATCAGCATAAAGTGTTACCCTTTGGTATGAAAACAGCGGTAGTACTTTCCAGAGATTAGTTAATCAAGTATTGTATGATGTTAAAGGTTGTTCTGTGTGTATAGATGATATTGTACTGTATTAAAAAACTTGGGAAGAACATTTGTATTTAATTAGAGAAGTATTTAACAAATTGAATCAAGCAAACTTGACTGTAAACCTTGTGAAGAGTGAATTTGCTGTAGAATATCTAGGTTATATTGTTGGTCAGGGAAGTGTCAAACCAATTAATGCTAAGGTGGAAAGTACTGTGAAATTTCTTGCACCTACAAATAGAAGAGAATTATTAAGATTTCTGGGTATGAGTGGATATTATCGTAGGTTTTGTAAGAACTTTTCAACCATTGCTTTACCATTAACCAATCTGTTGCCAAAGAAAGTCAAATTTGTGTGGAGCGTTCATTGTGATGACGCGTTTAAAAAATTGAAACAGATACTTATAAGTGCACCCATACTTTTTACTGTAAATTATGATAAACCGTTTAAATTGTATGTAGATGCTAGTGATTATGGAGCTGGTGGAGTTTTAATGCAAGAGAAAGATGATGTTGAGTATCCTAGGTAGAAGGCAAGTGGTGGAGAGAGAGAGAGAGAGAGAGAGAGAGAGCCTGGAGACTTCGACCGTATTTCCTCGTGTAAAGGACTGAGGATGAGCTTATGATTGGCGAGGATTATATGGGTGTGGAAGGTGGGATGGGGAGGCGAACGAAGATTTGTAGGAAGACGAGATGAGTGAGGAAAAGGGGAAGAAAAGGAGGAAATATCGACCCCGAGACTGTGTGGCTTACCATGAATTGGGTGTCCATCCTTCAAAGACAGCGTAAGGATGAAGCTATGAAGGATAGATGAAGCCGAGGAGTCGGATAAAGGGGGAGAAGGCGTGTCCAAGAGAACAGAATTCACTACACAGTTTGGGCCTGGGTCTCACTCGCTGGATGGTGATGGTAAGGTTGTCTTGGGTTGGGTGTAACGTTATTGGAATTTTCTTGCCGACTATCTCTTTGAATTATAGTTTTCTTTAGAGACCAGTAGCTCTGTATATCTCTATCTCTCACGCACGCACACACACACACACACACACACACACACACACACACACACACACGACTTAGTTCATTACCTCTCCGTCACATTCTATAATCATGAGATTCTGAATTACTTTTTTTCCCTATTCACAAAAAAAAAACATTCTTTTACCCCCTTCTCTTGTCCTACCTTCCTCCTCCCCTAGTTCCTGATCCCAGTGACAGGAGCCATTTCCTGGTTGGCGAAGGGAAAGAGATGCAGTTAAAAAAAAAATAGATGCCGTGGAGTTTGTGTCAAGGGGAGAAGATTTACGCGAGATAAGGTGTGTTTCCTCTGGTGCTGGAGGATTGGTACAAAGATACGATTAAAGAACATCTTAACACTATACTACACCACATAGAAACTACAATTATATCCCATAACATCACACAACACCACACTACACCCATAACACCACACTTTAACACACAACACCACACTAGCTTATGTTGGAGAGAGAACATAAGAACATAAGAACATAAGAATGGAGGAAACTGCAGCGGGCCTATTGGCCCATACTGGGCAGTCCCGTTTACACCCAACCGCTATTGCTCATATGAGCATCTAACCTATGTTTGAAGCAATTCAGCGTATTCGAGTTAATGATGATATTTGGTAACTTGTTCCATTCATCCACTACTCTGTTTCCAAACCAGTGTTTACCTATTTCACGCCTAAATCTAAATTTGTCCAATTTAAAACCATTGTTACGAGTTCGCTCCTGGTTGGATAGTTTGAGTACCTTTGTAATGTCCCCTTTGTTTAGCCCTGCCTTCCACTTATACACCTCTATCAGGTCGCCCCTCGCTCTACGTCTCTCGAGGGAGTGCAAATTAAGATGCTTTAACCTGTCTCTATACTCAAGGTTCCTAATGCCCGGGATTAGTCTTGTCATTCTCCTCTGAATTCTTTCCAAGGATTCTATATCCATTCTGTAATACGGTGACCAGAACTGAACTGCGTAATCCAGGTGTGGTCTCACAAGACCAAGATACAGTTTTAGGATGACCTCGCTAGTCTTGTAACTAACACTCCTTTGTATGAACCCAAGTGCTTTATTAGCCTTGTTACGAGCAAAAACACATTGTTTACTTGGCTTAAGGTTCCTACTTATCATTACTCCTAAATCTCTCTCGCAGTCGGATTTCTCTATGGTATCGTTGTTCATCTGGTATCTGGTTTCCCTGTTTACATTTCCTATACTGAGTACTTTACATTTGTCGATGTTGAATTTCATCTGCCATTTTTCAGACCATTCGAAAAATTTGTTTAGATCCTCCTGTAGTTTTGCCGAGTCCTCGTCAGATTTGATAACACGTCCTATTTTAGTATCATCAGCAAATTTACTTATGTTGCTGTCTATGCCGATATCTATGTCGTTTATGTATATAATAAACAATAATGGTCCAAGTACTGAGCCTTGGGGAACTCCACTTGTGACGTTGCTCCAATGGGACTTAGTGCCGTTAATGCTCACTCGCTGTTTCCTGTCCTGTAACCACGCCCTAATCCATTTAAGGATGTCACCTTTGATGCCATGAGCTTCTACCTTTCTAATTAGTCTTTCGTGGGGGACTCTGTCGAAGGCTTTGCTAAGAATCGAGATACCACATCATAATTGTGCCCCTCGTCCACTGATTCGAAAACTGATGAAAAAGAATGTTAATAGATTAGTTAGGCAAAGAACGTCCGGCTTGTGAAGCCATGCTGGGAATCATTGATCAATCGGTGCTTCTCCAGGTGATTTCGAATAGGGATTTGAAATGATTGCTTCCAGTAATTTGCCTACTATTGATGTTAGACTGATTGGGCGGTAGTTAGAGGATAGTGATCTATCCCCCTTCTTGAAAATCGGTATTACATTCGCTATCCTCTAGGATTCTGGTACTACACCTGTTTTTAAGGACATGTTAAACAACTTTGCTAAGGGCATACTAAGCTCTTCCTTACATTTCTTTAATACTTTGGCAAATATCTCATTGGGACCAGGTGACTTATTAGGCTTTAGTTTATCTATTTGCTTACTAACATCGTTACTAGTCACTACTATCTCACTTAATTTGTTTTCTTCACTATCTCTGAATAGAGTCGGTGCCTCGGGAATCATGTTTAAATTTTCGGTGGTGAAAACTGTTGAAAAATATTTATTCAAATTATTGCTCATTTCTCCGTCGTTATCAGTGAGCTCGCCGGAGTCTGACCGTATTGGTCCAATCTTTTCTCGTGTTTTAGTTTTGATACATTTGGTAGAATCCTTTGGGGTTTGTCTTCGCCTCCCTTGCTATCCTTACCTCATTATTCCTCTTTGCTTTCCTTATCTCGGTTTTAACCCTACTAGCAATACCTATAATAGTCCCGGGAAGTGAATTTCCTCCTGATTTATCCTTCTACCTATAGCCTTCCTTTGTGTGATGTTCTTTAAATAATTATTTATCCATTTAGGGTCATTGTTGTCTGATCTGAGTTTTTGTATGGTACATGTTCTGCCTTTGTGCATTAAGTAACTCACTATTTAAATTGTCGTGGAACTTCGGCAATCTCAGATCTCGTTATCAGGTCCGTGTCATCTGTCAGGTTCACGGCCAAGCGCGACACCCCCTCTCTCAGCTGCCTCTTTAAACTGTCAAAGTTTGCCCTTCTGAAATCTGGTACTTTAGTGGAATTTTCCTTACGTCTGCCCTGAAAATCTAACTGGAATCGAATTTCTTTGTGATCTCTGTTTGCAAGTTCGTTCCCTACCTCGACATTGCGAATGAGGTTTTCTCTGTTTGACAAAACTAAATCCAATATATTATTACCCCGTGTGGGTTCGGTTTTATGTTGACTTAGGAAACAGTCCTGGATCGTCTCGAGAAAATCCTCTGATTCTGAGTTACCCGTAAGGTCGGTCCAATCTATTTGGCCAAGGTTAAAGTCGCCTACTATACAGACTTTGTTGTGTATGGAAGCCCTGCGCATTTCATCCCAGATAAGTCTCTCATTGACGCTATCAAGATTGGGGGGTCTATATATTACTCCTGTGATTAATTTTTCCTGACCGTCGCTTAATTCTATCCAAATTGTTTCTGTATTCCTCTCAGTTTTTATTTCCTTATTTATTTCACACTTCAGATTATCCCTAACATAGATTGCTACTCCGCCTCCTTTCTGGTCTGCCTATCCCGGTATGGAACGGTTGTAACCCGCAATTTGGTGTTCGACTGGTAATTCACGTGTGTCTAGGTTGATCCATGTTTCAGTGAATGCAATTATATCGATTTTTTCGGTACATACCAAGGCCCTAATATCATCCATTTTGTTTCTCATACTTCTACTGTTCGTGTAGTATACATTTAAGTTAGTCGTGTTCTGAGTCCTCCCCTTACCGCGTTCAGTTTTAAACTCCCTGTCTAATTTAGTTTTGTCATCATTCCTAACACTATTTCCCTGTAGTCTTTCACTTTGTTTACCCGCTCCCACTGCAGTCTCCTCCACCCCCGTGCCCATATGTTCTCTTAGCAGATTAAAGACTTCAATATCTTTTGAACTGCCCCTCTAGAAACCCCCAGCCAGAACTGCTACTCCATCCCTAGACAGGTGCACCCCATCCCTAGCATAAAGGTCCTTCTGCCATAGAAGTTGTCCCCGATGCGTCAATGAGATCTATGGTTCAATTATCACGAGTATTATATTAGCCTTGAACGACATGTTAATGCATATTTAATGGTAATGAAGAGAAATCCCGTACAGACGTAGAGAGGTTGATAAGGCGACCAATTCTATTCTCATTTACTCAACGTGTAAGTAAAGACGTTATTTTTGTAACTATTAGTAAGAGATGAATGAGATTATCAAGGAACATTATTTTATGAAGGTGGAAATGACAACAGATTTGCTTATTTTCTGTTCGTGGAAATGACAACATCTGCTTACCTTTCATATTCTCTCTCTCTCTCTCTCTCTCTCTCTCTCTCTCTCTCTCTTAATCTATACCCCCTTCTCTGCCTTCATCTCTCCATACACAGATACACCAGTACATTCCCTGTAGATAGTATCAGGGCGAAATTCATATCATAACACGAGCCAATACTTCAGTGTAGCTCCCTCCCTCCTTCCTTACCTTCTTTCTTCTCTTCCTCCCTTCCTACCTCCCTCCCTTATTCCTTACCTACTTCTCTTCTCTCTTACCTCCCTCCCTCCCTTCTTACCTCCCTCCCTTCCTCCTTTCTTACCTCCCTCCCTCCCTCCCTCCACCCTTACCTCTCTTCTTACTTCCCTCCCTACTTCTCTCCCTCCCTCCTTACCTCTCTCCCCCCTACCACACACACACACATCAGTACACGATATCACAACAAACTTCAAAACTTCCACCATAAGACTGTAACTTCGAATGCCTGTTTCCTGCCCGTCTGGCTTTCCATGTTTACTTATGCCAGAAGAATTTACATAATCTGTTGCTCGGCTCTGGTTAAGTCATCGTTTGTGTCCGGAAATATTGTGACTCACTCGGCTGAACTTGTCGGAGGAGAGTGACGTAATTTGGTACTTGTGGGCAAATAACTCTCCGTCTGTCTCTGTTTACGTGTCCCCCGTAGATTGTATATGTCTTTTGTTAGTCACTCCATATGTGCGTCCATGCGCGTGCTTCCGTATATTGCATGCGTGTGTCTGCGTTATCGATTTAAACGGTATTTCTCACTCACTCACACTCAATACGCTTTCTCTCTTTCCATTTGTTTTTCTCTCTCTCTCTCTCTCTCTCTCTCTCTCTCTCTCTCTCTCTCTCTCTCCCACTTGACGAGAAGAAGCATAGACTATCAAACTCCGCCAGCAGCATCCACTTACACCTCACTTCTCAATACTTAAGTGGCCACGGGAAGATGCTTACACACTATGTCTCCCATTCTCCCGCCTGACTCTGATTATGAAGGAAGAGGAGGAAGGGGGGTAGGAGATAGAGGAGGAGGGGTATGAAGTAGAGGAGGTAGGAGGATGTGGAGGAGGAGGATGTGGAAGAGAAGGAGGCGAGGGCGGGGCTATTATCTTCTTTTCCCTTTCTTCATTTCCTCCTCTTCCTTCCCCGTCTTCTCCTCGTTTTTCTCCCTCGTTTCTCCTCATTTCTCACCTTCTTATTCTCTCTATTATCTACACTCTTCCTCCTCCAATCCTTCAATATCCTCTTCTTTCCATTACCCTTTTCCTTCTTTCTCTTTCCGCATCCCCCTTCCTTTTTCTTCATCATTCGTTTTTCTCTCCCTCAGTCCTCCTCCTCCTACTTTACCCCCGTTCTCTTCCTCTCTCCTCCCTCCTTCCTGTTCTTTCCACCTGCCCCATCTTCCCTTTGCTCTCCTTTCCCTCTTTAGGTTATCTTATTTGGTCTCTCCTGTACACTTAACTTCACATTCAATCATCAATATAATCGTCCTCATGAATTGTTTTTGTAAATTTTTAATCTAGACGGTGAAAATTGGGTAAAATTCCCCCCAAATTAATACAATATACATTAAATGAACTTGTGTATTGAGTGTATTGAGGTGAATACCATTCCCCCAATGTCCTTTTTCGTCTGTATCACATAACATATTCAGCTCTTTGATCTACGAACACTCGCTCTTTCAAATATTGTAAACAAGAATGACAGATTTATTGGTGATACTCATTATTGCTGACGTGTGCTTTAGTGGGAACGTGTTGGAATACTAATTGCAATATTATCAAACGTATGAATGTATTTACATTGATATAACACGTCTATTGACACTGATGTACTACATGTTATATACAAATGAAAGTATTACAGTTAAGGCGCATGAGCAACTTCAAATCACACACACACACACACACAAAATTACAAAGAAAATCCCCCTTCCCCCCCGCCTCACACGAAGAGGAAAAATGAAAAATTATCGAAGCCTTGAGATATCTTACGTCCACCAGTCCTCTCGGTGAATCTTGCAGTCAACAAGTCCATCTCATCTGCATCAAATCTCTGGGGAGGTCATATATCCAACCATCCCTTCTCCGGGAGATTCTTGACACCGGACACGCCGCCCCGAGGACATGTGACAAATAGGATATCATTAGAGAGGCCGACACGAGTGCTGTGGCAGTCGGACACATTTACCCTAAGTTATGTTCCACGAACCAGCGACCCCGGCAGGAGACGCTGAGAGGACCTGAGATTGTTTTCTGACTATAAATCTCCCGACAGACGACTGGAGGTCAAAACTTTTGGAGCTTCTAAACTTGAAAAAAAACTGGAGGTAATCTTGTGGCCGAAGTGAGGACTGGGTGAAGATGTTTTTTTTTAGTTTAACAAATTTATTGGCAGAGCTTGTAGTACAGTTTGCCTATTATGAGTAATTCAGTCAGGTCTTGACACTGAGGGTGGTATCACTTCTCACTGCCACGCAGGACGGACGTTCATACATAAAGAAATACATCATATTCATTAACAGCTATATACACTATCGTGGTCCTAAATGCTATCTGGCCGCTGGAGGAGGCCCTAAAGATGCCCTGGGCCTGTAATATGACCTTAAAGACTCCCAATATTAATATCACGGCCCATAAGAGCCCCTGATCCTGTCTCATGACTCACACACTCCCCCATACTGTAAATTCTTCATCCACAGGTAAAAAAAAAAAAGTCAGAAAAAACACATTGGTTGCCATACTCCCGGGGGACACCTTTACTGGTTATACAACAGTGACCCTGACCTCTGACCCAGTAATCTCCGCTATCAATATGAAGCTTTTTATCCCTGGGGCCAAGGTCCTTATGGAAATTCGTGTTCAGCGGTGTATAGAAACTACCCAAGTCACCGCCAAGAACAAAAGAGTCGTTTACAGACACAGATGGCGATAGTAATCATCTCAGGCAGCCAATATAATAATAATAATAATAATAATTAATAATAATAATAATAATAATAATAATAATAATAATAATAATAATAATAATAATAATAATAATAATAATAATAATAATAATAATAATAATAATAATAATAATAATAATAATAATAATAATAATAATAATAATAATAATATATATAATAATAATAATAATAATAATATAATAATAACGGTTTATTGAAAGAGCTTGGCAGCCAGAAGGCTGAAAATATACAGTTACATATTTGGGGAATGGGTTTCTAATTACAAATAATGTTCCCTTGTTAGATAATTTACGATTACATAGGCCCGCGGTTCACTTTCTCTACCATTAAGTTATTACCAAGAGTCGGTGTTGAATTATTTATGGAAAATGGGACGATTGACTCACATGTGACATTTACTACACTATATGTAATGAGGCCACCATTTCATCTCTCACTGACACACACACACACACACACACACACAGACACACAGACACACACACACACACACACACACACACACACACACAGACACACACACACACACACCCTACTAAATGAAAATGTACAGCATATAATTTTGTCGTAATCCCAGTTTTGAAGACCAGATGTTTACCCTGAAAACTCTCTATATTGGATTAAAAAATTATATTTGCTAAAGCAAGTGTATGATGGTAGAATATAAACACTATTAGGAAATAGTAACCATTATGAGATTTTATGACTCCTAACAAAAAAAAATGTGACTAAGAATTATAAAGGATGATATTGTTTGGAATAGTTTGTTCAAGTTACTTTAACAGAGATATAATGTTATTTCTTTATGTAGAATTATTAATTTATCTAATTTATAACCACTTTCTCCTGATTATATAAACTTTCTGGGAGTGGTTTACTTTTTAGGGAGACGTTGATTAAAATTATATTATGGACTTCCTCAGCTTTGTACATTTTCACTGCTTGGAGTTGGATAGTTAAATTTTCTTTCAAATTTATCCTAACTATAGTTAAGTATTATCACAAAACATCATGGGTGCTTCAGTCCCCTTGAGATACTTTGTTCTAATGGTCTTAACAAATGAGAGAATCCAATAGAAGCATAGACGGTCTCATTTATTTATTGTAGTCGTTCATCTGTATTAACTTAATTTAACATCCATCCAAATATCGCCTGAGAATTTCTACTTTGTTAACTTATTTTTAATCACACCCGTAAGAGACTGATCCTTCAGCTGTAATTAATACCAAGTGGAAACCTAATTTCATATACATCCCTCTGATCTAAGCACTAAGGCCTGGCACTCCATGACGCTACTTTATAATTATACAAGTAACATAGATGCATCAACAAACAGTATAATTATAAACCTCTGAGAGTCTCTAGTCAGCCTCCATCATGCCCTCCTCTGTGTGATTACCTTGTATTCCTCCTAATTTGCTGAATACTGCTAAAGCTTCTTGTTGGCTGAGAGCAAACATTATTTTGGCCTCATAAATTACGGAGCAATACCCTTCCTAGCTCCTCATTTTCATTCCCCTCGTCTATGTCATTACTGGAATCGTCTTTGGATAATTCAACCATCTCCCTTTTGTTGATTCATTTGATAATTTATTTGTTTAGTTATTTATCGGGTATTCATCCCTTTAATATTGCAATGTAACTCGTAAGGAACTCATATGAGCCATCCAGTACATTTCACTAATAACTTCATAAGAACAATCGGTGTTTTAAATAGTATTGTGTTTACAGCATTACTTCTCAGACTCGTAACTCACCCTGACTTAACTAAGTTACATTACTTGGGAATTTAGTCCTTTAGGTAATTTCTCGTTACTGACTGGTTGAGAACACTTGAGCTTCTCACTGTTGGTTGATGCTTAGTTAAATATTAAATGTAGTTTTCTGGAATGGTTCGTGACTGGCGTAATTTATTTGTTCTATGTATGTATATTGGCAAATTATTCAACAGAATGAAGAAACAAAATCAAATATTCTTAGCAGCATAAACCCATATGAGATCTAAGACAAGGACTTAACTGGAAATACAGTATTTTGTTATATTTACTTTGCCTGGTATCAAGGTAGAATCTTAGTATGATAGTGACGCAGTTTCCCACTGGATGTTGTTCTCGTTGCTTTAGAATAAATTAACCAATTAGGTGCATTCATTCATCTTCACTTACGGGGAATTATCCATTATAGAAACCTTTGTCAATAAGACCCCTGACGAACATGTTGTACAAATTCAGAAGGTGAAGTATAACGAACTTACTTTTCAATTACCAAATGGAGTAGGCCCACCTAAGTTGAGTTAGTTTCAGGGTCCAAATTTAGACAATTCTCTCTCTCTCTCTCTCTCTCTCTCTCTCTCTCTCTCTCTCTCTCTCTCTCTCTCTCTCTCTCTCTCTCTCTCGTGTGTTTCTAGTGGTTTCCTCATTAGATCAATACCTTAAGTAAACTACGACTTTTCCCCTATTGTGTTTTTATTCTCTTTTCCTACGTTTTTCTGTTCTATCGTAATTTGCTTCTTAGTTTTTTTTGCCGTTGTTGATGCTTTTGTTTTGTTGTTGTGTACAGGAGTTTCAGCTGCCCAAAGTGATTAAGCACCTGCGATACAAGTCATGGTATTGCAAGGCAAGAAAATTTTAAAATCTCCAAAATTTGGATTTTATTTTCAAGAACTCTCGTTTGTTCGTTGAGTAAATATTCCGCTATAAAAAATCAGATTTTTAAGATTTATAAAATAAAAATAAAAAATATATATATATCCGATTCTCTAGTGAGTATTATTTTGTTACGCTATTTTATCGGCTTTTGTGTATTGCTGGGTTTTTTCTTATATTTTATTCGGATTTTTGGAGCATTTTTTTTGTTATCATTTTTGCGGGACATTTTTATCAATTAGTATTATTCATGAAAACCATTCGACATATATTTTCCTATTGTTTTTATCTTAGTTTTATTCTTTAACTTTCTATATTTAGTAAAATAATCTTGTTTCCTTTATCAACTGGTATTTTTATCATTTCTTACTGTCATTATGTCAATCTACTTACTGTCAATTTACTTTCGTCTCTCTCTCTCTCTCTCTTTCTCTCTCTCTCTCTCTCTCTCTCTCTCTCTCTCTCTCTCTCTCTCTCTCTTTCTCTCTCTCTCTCGCTCTCTCTCTTTCTCTCTCTCTCTCGTATTCTTATTTTATGGATGATAGAATTAGTTATTCTTCTTATGATTATGTTTTTGTTTTAGGGAAGTGTAATCTGATGACCTCTCTCTCTCTCTCTCTCTCTCTCTCTCTCTCTCTCTCGTATCGACAAATATATTTGAAATACGAAGATACTTAATCCATAATACTTGTCTCTCTGTACACACACACACACACACACACACACACACATCCTTGACCACCGAAGGGTCAAGACGTACCTGGCGCTCCTCTCGGAGCAGCCAGGTCAACTGTTAAGTTGGCCCATACCAACCCACTCCCCTGAACCCTCCTCCCCACCGGAATATCAACAAGTTCTCGCCAGAAGTTACAATTTCATTTAGGAAAGGAACGGAACCAGTGTTAAACAGAGGTGAACAGTGGTGAGCAGTGCTTAAGTCAGTGAGAACAACTCAACAGTAACAGTCGTACCCAAGTTAACCTTCACACAGTGAGGTCCCAGGTACCCCGTGATAACGGCCCCAGCGAGACCCAACAACAACCACCGATGACTTAATCCGTCTACGATAGGAAGGCCTAAGACCAAACCTCACTCATATAACACCATCTGTGAGGGAATTACTACACCACATGTCCCTCATAACATCATATGTGAGGGAATTACTACACCACGTCAAGTCCCTCATAACACCATCTGTGAGGTAATTACTACCCCACGTGAGGTCCCTCATAACACCACCTGTGAGGGAAATACTACACCACGTCAGGTCCCTCATAACACCATCTGTGAGGTAATTACTACCCCACGTGAGGTCCCTCGTAACACCATCTGTGAGGGAATTACTACACCACGTGAGACCCCTCATAACACCATCTGCGAGGGAATTGCTACACCACGCCAGGTCCCTCATAACACCATCTGAGGGAACTACTACACCACGTGAGTTCCTCCTAACACCATCTGGGAGGGATTTACTACACTACGAGTTTGCTGTTCAACACCTACATTAATCTGTATATTCACTGTATGTTCCTTTACCTTTCTCTAATGAAGGCTTTTGTTAAACCACCAATGTATGTAATAAGTCATTTATGTCCAATGTATATTTTCAGCCTTCGGGCTGCAGAACTTTTTCAATAAACCGTTTATTATTATTATTATTATTATTTACACACACACACACACACACACACACACACACACCGTCGTTTTCGGACCTCTGAGAACTTCAGTCCCACAAGACTTTTACTTTTCAATTAGTGAGATCTTAACATTTTTCCATTTACTGTATTTTGTTGAGGCCGCTGTGGGTGGATGTGGGCGGGGAAGGGTGGCAATGGGCGGGGGAGAAGGGTGGGGAAGGACACGGCGGAGGTGTGTGTGTGTTTTAGGGCGAAGTAACCAACACTTCCATGTCAAAAATATAAGTATAGCAATAATAAAATAACTCACCATATATACTGTAGCCAAAATATTGTCCCATTACGGCAGGTACAAAAATTTACATATTTAATAAGTCTACATCTATTATTCATATAAATAGTCTAAGTTTAAACATGCGTATGTGCATATCACACCCATGCACATATACATACACATCGACCCCCCCAGTACAAACATACTCTCCCTTCCACCACGTATATACAAACATCCATATACAAGACACATGGACCAGTGTAAATGTGTTCTGTCTCTCACACCTTTAGTCCTTGACGGATATTAGGACTCTACATTAGACAAGCATCATAACAAATGATTATAATTGTGAATGAATAAAAATGTTTATGTTCCATGAATGATGATCATTTTATTATGTTTCTTCGGTAGGTACATAAACAAAAACTGACAGCGTTATGATGACTGTGGGAATACATTGTTGGAAAAGCAAATGTTTGGGAAATTATTAAGAGTATAAATCACAAGACACGAGGGGTGATTCTCGCTTACTATCGCGTATGTCGCGTGTAATGTAACTTTCAGCGAGCATGTTGGATATATATATATATATATATATATATATATATATATATATATATATATATATATATATATATATATATATATATATATGTGTGTGTGTGTGTGTGTGTGTAATCCACTGTGAAACGTCGATGTATATAATTGTTCCCTGAAGGGTGATGACACATACGGTGGGGTTGGCTACAACTGTTCGAGGGTCTCAGGGGAGTCCGTAAAGAGATAAGATTAGGTGTCAAAACCAGCGTGTTAGCAGAAATTGACTGGGGGACGAGATAGGGGAGAGACATAATGTAATATGCCTTCATTAATTGTTGCCGTCTTTTTTTCTTCTTTTTAACAGGTGAAGTAGTGGGTGACTATTCTCATTTACTGGAGGTTTGGTACAAGCTGAAGGTTTACGCATCATCTGCACATTTACTTAGAAAACTTTCACCAGCTTCATCCTTAATTACTAATATATTAAAGGATACAATGTTTCGCCTGCAGATACGACCACTCCAACATCTTCCAGGAGTCTCTGCCGTCACGTTACTTGCAATGTTCGGGGCTGGGTGTCGCTACATTGGGCGAGTCGCGTGTTACACCCTGAGAGGCACTTAAAGGTAGGCAAATACATCAACCTGTTTCTTGCTTTCCTTTCGGCAGAGGGATATCCCTTTCCCACCAGGGCTCATCCTGTTTATTCACGACAGGTGTCCAACCCACACTGTCCGCATCGTTTGACGGTGGTTTGAGGGACTGCACCCTTCATCTCCTGGAATTACCCAGCAAAGGAGCGGACATGAAAGTGATTGAACACGTCTGGGCACAAATGGTCAACACATGGGACATTGCACAAGAGAGGACTGCCCACCACCTCATGGCTCATGCCAAACTCAGTGGGAATTTCACAAGCATAAGCCGAAGCTATATAGTGTGAGGCCTTGTGACAACCATACCGAAGAGGCTGCCAGCAATGATAGTCAAAGAAGGCGACTGAACCACATATTGAATAAATGTGCCTGTCTGGATATAAGTTTAGTTCTTTAAAATGTCAAAGAAACAATTATTAATGGTAAATGGTCAATGGTAAACTCATTAATAACTGAATTTATTCAGAGGTAATGTGAACAGCAATCCAAATGAAGAAGCTATGTTCCCTTTTTTACTCTTGCTTCTGTGGAAGGTTGGTTTGACTGGGCAAACTGAATTTATCGCCCAAAAGAAAAACGACGAAGGAAAAAAAATCTTCTTCTAGGGACATTACTTAACCTAACACCTCATATATTTACAATCTAAAAGGAACAAAAGGAAAAAAAATGTTCCCCATAAAAGAAAATTACTTTAGCGCATAAAAAAACCCAATAATCACTACCCTTCGCCTGTTCCCTGTACCACTAGCGGGAAGGGGGGGGAGAGAAATAAGTATTCAGAGTAGAGACACAATATCTCTCCTTCAGGCAAGTATTTATCACGCTTCCTTATTCTCTAAAGTAATCACTGCCACGCCTCCCGGGGCTATAAAACTAACTTATTATGCCCTGACCCGGGGAAGGAAAGGGGGGGGGGATGGGGGGAGGGCGTCCAGAGAGGGTTGGGGAGGGGGAGGAGTAGGAGGAAAGAGGGAAGATTAAGACAAGTGATGCTAATTGAACGGATGGAGAAGAAAACGATGGGAAGAAGAAGAAGAAGAAGAATTATTTGAAGGGGAGGAGAGGAATGTGGTTAACGAGTAATGGTGGAGGAGAAAAATAAGAGGAGAAATGATGATAAAAGAGAAGAACGTTGAAACGAAGAGGCGAAAAAAAACGAGAAAAAGAAGAAGGAAAAAGACAACACAAGAAAAGCTATAGATGAGAAAAATAAGATTAATTAAGAAAAAATAAATGATCACGGAGAGGAAGAAGAAGATTTAAAAGGGTAAGGAGAGGGTAAACGAGAGGATGGAAGGGAAAGAAGATGATAAATGATGAAAAGAGAAAGGGGGAAGGGAGGGAAGGGAAGAGGGAAGGACAGAAAAGGGGAAATTAATCACTGAAGGGGAGTAGAGTGACGTGGGTGTGAAGAGTTGGAAGAGAATATGATGGAGAGAAGGTGAGAGGTGAGGGAGAGGGGGTGAGAGGAGGATGAGA
>NW_024714831.1:2500-13886 GCF_018991925.1 Homarus americanus
AATGCATGCCAAGCACTCTTTTCGAGGTGATAGACGAAATTCCGGCGGGGCTTACTTAAAAGATATCCGACCCGGTTTCGTTTCCTCTTCGTGGGATGGAGTGCCTCTTAGAACATGTGCAGCATCAGCCATGAGCGGCCGACGGCCATTCGTGTCTCTGTGGACAGCAGGCAAAAGAGCGCCGCCTCCAGTTATTTGCGAGGGCGACAACTGTCGCTTTGTTGTGGTTGAATGTGGGTGCGCCAAGTCCATGGACTTGCTAGTGATAGGCTTGCTTGTTTAAGGGCCCTCGGCGCGGCGCGCGATTAAACCCCAAGGCGGAAGCTCGGTTCGGTTACCCTCGTCAGGAGACAGTCAGCAGGCACCGAACTCGCAGCAACCGATGGATGTATACCACTCCGTGAAGTGGCGGCGACAAGCTCATATGGCTGCCGCCGCAATATGCGTTCAACTTGTCGATGTATCTGGTATTCTTGCGATTCACATACCGACACGCAGTTTGCTGCGGTCTTCATCGACCCACGAGCCGAGTGATCCCCCGTTAAGAGTTGTGTATTTGCCATTTGGTCTTTTTGCGACTAACCATCACAGGTCGAGTCTCAATGAAAGGGTTTGACAGACATAGCCCAAGTTTGTGGTTTGGGTTTGGCCGGACGGCTTGTTGTTGTTTTTTGACACTTGAATTTCACTCTTTTTGGGTCAAGAGGCTTATTCGCCGGTAGTAAGGAACGGACGGGCAGCCGTCCAAAGCCCCGTCCGTCCTCCTCCTCCGGTCTTCGCGCTCTCGCCCGAGTGTGGTCCACCTACAGCGTGGTGGTACCTATTTTTGGTGCGGGGGCCGGGATTGTCCTCTTTCGCTGCTGGAGTTGCCAGAGCAGAGCCCGAGACCGCCCAAATCAGGAGAGTAGTAGTAGTTTTAAGAGCGCCCCGTTCTCTTTCTCTCTGTTAATGATCCTTCCGCAGGTTCACCTACGGAAACCTTGTTACGACTTTTACTTCCTCTAAATGATCAAGTTTGGACATCTTTCCGTCAGCTCGAGGCGACGACCCCAGAAAACCCTCGCGGGCAACAGGGCCGACAATCCAAGAGCGCCAGTCCGAAGGCCTCACTAAATCATTCAATCGGTAGTAGCGACGGGCGGTGTGTACAAAGGGCAGGGACGTAGTCAGCGCAAGCTGATGACTTGCACTTACTGGGAATTCCTCGTTCATGGGAAACAATTGCAAGCCCCAATCCCTATCAAGAAAGGCTTTGAACGGGTTACCCGCTCCTCTCGGAGGGAAAACTCGTTGATCCCTTCAGTGTAGCGCGCGGCAGAACATCTAAGGGCATCACAGACCTGTTATTGCTCAATCTCGTGCGGCTAGAATTGCCGCTTATCCCTCTAAGAAGAAGTTGCGAACTGGACACCATTTTCTGGAGATCCGTCGACTACTTAGTAGGCCAGAGTCTCGTTCGTTATCGGAATTAACCAGACAAATCGCTCCACCAACTAAGAACGGCCATGCACCACCACCCACCGAATCGAGAAAGAGCTCTCAATCTGTCAATCCTTCCGTGTCTGGGCCTGGTGAGGTTTCCCGTGTTGAGTCAAATTAAGCCGCAGGCTCCACTCCTGGTGGTGCCCTTCCGTCAATTCCTTTAAGTTTCAGCTTTGCAACCATACTTCCCCGGAACCCAAAGACTTTGGTTTCCCGGAAGCTGCCCGGGTCATGGGAATAACGCCGGCGGATCGCTAGTTGGCATCGTTTATGGTTAGAACTAGGGCGGTATCTGATCGCCTTCGAACCTCTAACTTTCGTTCTTGATTAATGAAAACATCCTTGGCAAATGCTTTCGCAGTAGTTCGTCTTGCGACGGTCCAAGAATTTCACCTCTAGCGTGCAATACGAATGCCCCGCCTGTTCCGATTAGTCATTACCTCTGGTTCCGAAAACCAACAAAATAGAACCGAGGTCCTATTCCATTATTCCATGCATCACCATTCGGGCCATTCAAATAGCCTGCTCTGAGCACTCTAATTTTTTCAAAGTAAACTCTCCGCCACTCGGGACACTCGACAAAGAGCATCCCGTGCGAGCCGGGCGGTTGTTCGAGCGTGACAGTAAACACCGGGCGGTGCACCGTCAGTCCGGAACTGAGATCCAACTACGAGCTTTTTAACCGCAACAACTTTAATATACGCTATTGGAGCTGGAATTACCGCGGCTGCTGGCACCAGACTTGCCCTCCAATGGATACTCGTTAAAGGATTTAAAGTGTACTCATTCCGATTGCGAGGCCTCGGATGAGACCTCACATCGTTATTTTTCGTCACTACCTCCCCGTGCCGGGAGTGGGTAATTTGCGTGCCTGCTGCCTTCCTTAGATGTGGTAGCCGTTTCTCAGGCTCCCTCTCCGGAATCGAACCCTGATTCCCGGTTACCCGTTATAGCCATTGTAGGCGCATAACCTACAATCGAAAGCTGATAAGGCAGACACTTGAAAGAAGCGGCGCCGGTGCGGAGACCGTGCGCTCAGCCCGAAGTTATTCAGATTCACCACAGGTGGGTTACGGACCGGGGCCCGACCAGTTTTGAACTAATAAAGCGCTCTTCCCTTGCGGTCAGAGACCAATTGCATGTATTAGCTCTAGAATTGCCACAGTTATCCAAGTAAGTGGGTTTACAGATCCAATGAAACATAGCTGATTTAATGAGCCATTCGCGGTTTCGCCTTAAATCGGCTTGTACTTACACATGCATGGCTTAATCTTTGAGACAAGCATATGACTACTGGCAGGATCAACCAGGTAGCTGCTGCTGTTGGCGGCGCCTATCACGGCGGCCAAAATAGTGAGATTGAGAGAGAGGCAGAAGACATTGGGCGAGGGACCGCACGTTGGCCTTAGAGAAATAGCAAACCAGATGATCAGATCTAACTGCACCTTCTCTTGCTATCCTCGGCGCCGGCAGCGCCACCGTGTGTGCCAATCTCCTCCCTTATCCGCTCCTCTTTGCCCCAGCTCCAGCGAGGCAGCCGACATTGGGCGAGGGACCGCACGTTGGCGAATCTCCTCCCTTATCCGCTCCTCTTCTCTTTGCCCCAGCGAGGCAGAAGACATTGGGCGAGGGACCGCACGTTGGCCTTAGAGAAATAGCAAACCAGATGATCAGATCAAACTGCACCTTCTCTCGCTATCCTCGGCGCCGGCAGCGCCACCGTGTGTGCCAATCTCCTCCCTTATCCTCTCCTCTTCTCTTTGCCCCAGCGAGGCAGCCGACATTGGGCGAGGGACCGCACGTTGGCCTTAGAGAAATAGCAAACCAGATGATCAGATCAAACTGCACCTTCTCTTGCTATCCTCGGCGCCGGCAGCGCCACCGTGTGTGCCAATCTCCTCCCTTATCCGCTCCTCTCCTCTTTACCCAGCTCCAGCGAGGCAGCCGACATTGGGCGAGGGACCGCACGTTGGCCAATCTCCTCCCTTATCCGCTCCTCTTCTCTTCTCTTTGCCCCAGCGAGGCATAAGACATTGGGCGAGGGACCGCACATTGGCCCATCTCCTCCTCTCTCTCTTTCTCTTACTGTTTGTGGGGACGTGGGCTCATGAGCGCCATCGTCGCCCAATATTGGTTAGGTTGTGTATTTCACGGGTGGGAACCGCCATCATCGTTGTTAGGTGATGGGGTAACCCAACGTGTGCTTTGACGAGTTTTGGCTGCTAAACTCTCTTTTTAGTATACTCGGCTCCCAGACTGCGCCCTGGTCGTGTTGAACCATGAGCGTTGTCTATGCACATTAAAGGTAGCCGTTTGCGCGTGGAATAGTGCAATGAATCTCGGTCAAGAGACGGTTGGGCGCTGCATTGAAGGCCGGCACAGACGCGAAGACGGGGTGATCAGCCAACGCAAGTCCGCTAAGTTGGGCAGACAGCAAGGCGAAGGGGAGCCCCGTTCCGGACTGAAAGGCCGCAGCATATGCTGTGACGAAACTAGTAGGGTGGCGACGTGTGCGCCGAGAGAGAGAGACCTGGCAAGTGTAATTGATAGAGCGCGAGCCTACTCGCCATAAGCCCGCTCCACTGCCATTCCTCTGATCCAATGAGACTAAAATCTCTCTCTCTCTCTCTCCTTCTGCTCCAGCCATTGCAGGGCAGGGAAGCGACGGCAATTTTGGTTGTTGTTTTTGAATGCCGCGCTTTGCTTCGCAGAGGCGCCGAAGCGCTCCGCTGGGGGGCGGAAGATATTTCACACCGAATATGTGTGTGAAGGCACCCTCTCCCCTTAATATAGTGAAATAGTGCAATCCAGCATACAAGGTCGGACGATAGGACATTCACCGTACCGCACCTCGAGAGTGGATGTTGGGTAAGGTTAAAACCGGACTGTTCGCAGACAGCCGAATAACCCGGTTCCGGACTAATTGGTGGATGCAACATCATGATGATGCTGCTGCTGTCGCGGAAACCGCAGTGGCGACGTGAGAGAGTAATAATGTTCAATAGGGAGAGCGACCTGGCTAGTGTAATTGATAGATCGCGAGCCTACTCGCCATTAGCCCGCTCCACTGCCATTCCTCTGACCCAATGAGACTATTCTCTCTCTCGCTCTCCTTCTGCTCCAGCCATTGCAGGGCAGGGAGAGGAAATCGACGGCAATTTTGGTTGTTGTTTTTGAATGCCGCGTTTTGCTTCGCAGAGGCGCCGAAGCGCTCCGCTGGGGGGCGGAAGATATTTCACATCGAATATGTGTGTGAAGGCACCCTCTCCCCTTAATATAGTGAAATAGTGCAATCCAGCATACAAGAGCGGACGATAGGACAGTCACCGTACCGCACCTCGAGAGTGGAAGTTGTTTGATCGTTTGTTAGGCAAGGTTAAAACCTGACTGTTCGCGAACAGCCGAATAACCCGGTTCCGGACTTACAATAGACGCAACATCATGATGCTGCTGCTGTCGCGGAAACCGTGGTGGCGACGTGCGCGCCGAGAGAGTAATAATGTTCAATTGGGAGACAGACCTGGCTAGTGAAATTCATAGATCGCGCTCCACTGCCATTCCTCTGACCCCATGAGACTATTTTCTCTCTCTCTCTTCTGCTGCTGCTGCTGCTGCCCCAGCCATTGCAGGGCAGGGAAGGAAAGCGACGGCAACTTTGGTTGTTGTTTTTGAATGCCGCTTTTCGCAGAGGCGCTGAAGCGCTCCGCTGGGGCGGAAGATATTCCACACCGAATAGGTGTGAAGGCACCCTCTCCTTAATATAGTGAAATAGTGCAATCCAGCATACAAGAGCGGACGATAGGACAGTCACCGTACCGCACCTCGAGAGTGGAAGTTGTTTGATCGTTTGTTAGGCAAGTTAAAACCCGACTGTTCGCGAACAGCCGAATAACCCGGTTCCGGACTTTAAATAGACGCAACATCATGATGCTGCTGCTGTCGGAAACCGTGGTGGCGACGTGTGCGCCGAGAGTAATAATGTTCAATTGGGAGACAGACCTGGCTAGTGAAATTCATAGATCGCGCTCCACTGCCATTCCTCTGACCCCATGAGACTATTTTCTCTCTCTCTTCTTCTGCTGCTGCTGCTCCAGCCATTGCAGGGCAGGGAAGGAAAGCGACGGCAACTTTGGTTGTTGTTTTTGAATGCCGCGCTTTGCCGCAGAGGCGCCGGCGCGCTGGGGCGGAAGATATTCCACACCGAATAGGTGTGTGAAGGCACCCTCTCCCTTAATATAGTGAAATAGTGCAATCCAGCATACAAGAGCGGACGATAGGACAGTCACCGCCGCACCTCGAGAGTGGAAGTTGTTTGATCGTTTGTTAGGCAAGGTTAAAACCCGACTGTTCGCGAACAGCCGAATAACCCGGTTCCGGACTTACAATAGACGCAACATCATGATGCTGCTGCTGTCGCGGAAACCGTGGTGGCGACGTGTGCGGCCGAGAGAGTAATAATGTTCAATTGGGAGACAGACCTGGCTAGTGAAATTCATAGATCGCGCTCCACTGCCATTCCTCTGACCCCATGAGACTATTTTCTCTCTCTTCTTCTGCTGCTGCTCCAGCCATTGCAGGGCAGGGAAGGGAAAGCGACGGCAATTTTGGTTGTTGTTTTTGAATGCCGCGCTTTGCTTCGCAGAGGCGCCGAAGCGCTCCGCTGGGGGGCGGAAGATATTTCACACCGAATATGTGTGCGAAGGCACCCTCTCCCCTTAATATAGTGAAATAGTGCAATCGAACATATAAGGGCGGACGTTTTCATCACCGTCTCCCCCTCGGTGTGTGTGCAGATTCTCGGATCATTTTGTAAAGTATGCTCGACCCCCGATTGGCTTTGACGGTCTCCCATTCGGGTGTGCAAGTTTCTGTAGTATGCTATCAAATCGACCCCCGATTGACTTTGACGGTCTCCCATTCGGGTGTGCAAGTTTCTGTAGTATGCTATCAAATCGACCCCCGATTGACTTTGACGGTCTCCCATTCGGGTGTGCAAGTTTCTGTAGTATGCTATTAAATCGACCCCCGATTGACTTTGAAGGTCTCCCATTCGGGTGTGCAAGTTTCTGTAGTATGCTATTAAATCGACCCCCGATTGACTTTCACTGTCTCCCATTCGGGTGTGCAAGTTTCTGTAGTATGCTATTAAATCGACCCCCGATTGACTTTCACTGTCTCCCATTCGGGTGTGCAAGTTTCTGTAGTATGCTATCAAATCGACCCCCGATTGACTTTGACGGTCTCCCATTCGGGTGTGCAAGTTTCTGTAGTATGCTATCAAATCGACCCCCGATTGACTTTGACGGTCTCCCATTCGGGTGTGCAAGTTTCTGTAGTATGCTATTAAATCGACCCCCGATTGACTTTGACTGTCTCCCATTCGGGTGTGCAAGTTCTCTGTAGTATGCTATCAAATCGACCCCCGATTGACTTTGACGGTCTCCCATTCGGGTGTGCAAGTTCTCTGTAGTATGCTATCAAATCGACCCCCGATTCACTTTGACGGTCTCCCATGCGGGTGTTGAACTTCTCTGGTATGTTGTATAATATGACCGAGGTGCCCCTACCCCTTACTATAGTGAAATAGTGCCATCCAGTGTACAAGGGCGGACGCTTTCATCACCGTCTCCCACTCGGTGTGTGCACATTCTCGGCTCATTTTGTATAGTATGCTATTAAATCGACCCTCGATTGACTCTGACGGTCTCCCATTCGGGTGTGCAAGTTTCTGTAGTATGCTATTAAATCGACCCCCGATTGACTTTGACTGGCTCCCATTCGGGTGTGCAAGTTTCTGTAGTATGCTATCAAATCGACCCCCGATTGACTTTGAAAGCGGTCTCCCCATTAGTTATTGCAAGTTTCTGTAGTATGCTATCAAATCGACCCCCGATTGGCTGGCGGTCTCCCATTGGTGTACAAGTTTCTGTAGTATGCTATTCATCGACCCCGATTGACTTTGGCGGTCTCCCATTGGTGTGCAAGTTTCTGTAGTATGCTATTAAATCAACCCCGATTGACTTTGGCGGTCTCCCATTCGGGTGTGCAAGTTTCTGTAGTATGCTATCAAATCGACCCCCGATTGACTTTGACTGTCTCCCATTCGGGTGTGCAAGTTTCTGTAGTATGCTATTAAATCGACCCCCGATTGACTTTGACTGTCTCCCATTCAGATTATTACTGCAGGGGAGTTTCTGTAGTATGCTATCAAATCGACCCCCGATTGACTTTGACTGTCTCCCATTCGGGTGTGCAAGTTTCTGTAGTATGCTATTAAATCGACCCCCGATTGACTTTGACTGTCTCCCATTCGGGTGTGCAAGTTTCTGTAGTATGCTATCAAATCGACCCCCGATTGACTTTCACGGTCTCCCATTCAGGTGTGCAAGTTTCTGTAGTATGCTATTAAATCGACCCCCGATTGACTTTGACGGTCTCCCATTCAGATTGTGCAAGTTTTCTGTAGTATGCTATTAAATCTGACCCCCGATTGGCTTTTATTTATCTCCCATTCAGGTGTGCAGGATTTCTGTAGTATGCTATCAAATCGACCCCGATTGACTTTGACGGTCTCCCATTCAGGTGTGCAAGTTTTCTGTAGTATGCTATTAAATCGACCCCGATTGACTTTGACGGTCTCCCCATTAGTTGTGGGTTCTGTAGTATGCTATTAAATCGACCCCCGATTCGCTTTGACTGTCTCCCATTCGGGTGTGCAAGTTTCTGTAGTATGCTATCAAATCGACCCCCGATTGACTTTGAGGGTCTGCCATTCGGGTGTGCAAGTTTCTGTAGTATGCTGTCAATTCGACCCCCGATTGACTTTGACGGTCTCCCATTCGGGTGTGCAAGTGTCTGTAGTATGCTATTAAATCGAACCCCGATTGACTTTGACGGTCTCCCATTCGGGTGTGCAAGTTTCTGTGGTATGCTATCAAATCGATCCCCGATTGACTTTGTCGGTCTCCCATTCGGGTGTGCAAGTTTCTGTAGTATGCTATTAAATCGACCCCCGATTGACTTTGACTGTCTCCCATTCGGGTGTGCAAGTTTCTGTAGTATGCTATCAAATCGACCCCCGATTGACTTTGACGGTCTCCCATTCGGGTGTGCAAGTTTCTGTAGTATGCTATTAAATCGACCCCCGATTGACTTTCACTGTCTCCCATTCGGGTGTGCAAGTTTCTGTAGTATGCTATCAAATCGACCCCCGATTGACTTTGACGGTCTCCCATTCGGGTGTGCAAGTTTCTGTGGTATGCTATTAAATCGACCCCCGATTGACTTTGACGGTCTCCCATTCGGGTGTGCAAGTTTCTGTGGTATGCTATCAAATCGATCCCCGATTGACTTTGACGGTCTCCCATTCGGGTGTGCAAGTTTCTGTAGTATGCTATCAAATCGACCCCCGATTGACTTTGACGGTGTCCCATTCGGGTGTGCAAGTTTCTGTAGTATGCTATCAAATCGACCCCCGATTGACTTTGACGGTCTCCCATTCGGGTGTGCAAGTTTCTGTGGTATGCTATCAAATCGATCCCCGATTGACTTTTACGGTCTCCCATTCGGGTGTGCAAGTTTCTGTAGTATGCTATTAAATCGACCCCCGATTGACTTTGACGGTCTCCCATTCGGGTGTGCAAGTTTCTGTAGTATGCTATCAAATCGACCCCGGATTGACTTTGACGGTCTCCCATTCGGGTGTGCAAGTTTCTGTAGTATGCTATCAAATCGACCCCGATTGACTCTGATGGTCTCCCATGCGGGTGTGGAACTTCTTTGGTATGTTGTATAATATGACCGAGGTGCCCCTACCCCTTACTATAGTGAAATAGTGCCATCCAGCATACAAGGGCGGACGCTTTGACGACCGTCTCCCACTCGGTATTTGCAGATTCTCGGATCATTTTGTATAGTATGCTATTAAATCGGCCCTCCATTGACTCTGACGGTCTTCCATTCGGGTGTGCAAGTTCTCTTGGTGCATTTGAAGTATGAGTTGAGTTTAATGAAGTTGATTTCGTCATAGGCACGGTGCTGTGCTGTGCTGTGCCATCGACAACACCAATAAGGAAGGGGCATCTATTTTTACTTAGGCTAGCATACCTAAGTTAAAGCAAACTCCCCTTGCCAATACAAGAAGGAAGAGGATTTCTTATAGTCTAATAAACAATTCATCATGACCAAATACAGTATCTAACACAGGGGTTCCGGGGGCGCAGCCCCCGGTTAGCAACTAACCATTTGATTGCATTATCTCTGAGAATAGTTAGCAATTATCCATTTGATTGCATTATCCCAGGTTAAGGGGGGTTGTGTGTGGTTCCATATCACCAGATTTATTAAAAAACTCTACGTCAGGCTAAACAGTTTAGGCTAGATAGTACGATACGATACGAAGTCATTAGTTAAGAGGTGAAAGAAGATTATTAGGAATTGAAGAAAAGGTGGTGAAACTGAAATACAGTAGGAGTAGAAAGAATCTGGGCTCAACCAGATCGCTTCATCTTTCTTATTGGTGTTTTGTCTTTGTTCTGCTCCCTTGGGTCGTCAGACCTTTGTATTAATATTGGTTTATTTATATAATGCTGCTTATTATTATTATTTTTGTTATTGTTGGAGTTAGTAGGCCGCCCAGGTCCTTGTGTAACTGGGAGGGAGTAGTCTATTTTTGGTGTTAGTTAAGTGTTGGTTGTTGGTCTAAGGTACACACTGTATGCAGGTTCTTGAGTAGATGGTTGGTCACTCTCATCTTTATTCCTCTAGTAATGTTTTATGTAGAAATGTGTATATTGAGGCAGGAGGTGGTTCAATTACTTCTTCCTCTGTCTATATTATTTTCCAGTTTTTGATATGTTTCTGTGTTAAGTTCAGTCACTTTTTCCCAAATATTTACAGCTTTATTTGTGTATATCTCATTGATTGCTAAGAGGTTTGCTCTCTTGTGTAGCTGTTCATTATTGATGTGGTCTGTATATTTTATGTTATATATAAATCTAGGGGCTATATTTTTGTACTGTTTGTAACCTTTTAATGCACGTTTACTAAGGGTGTTCAATGGGATGGGTGGGTAGTCCATAATTGATTTGACAAGGGCAATATAAATCTTTCTTTTTGTTATTAATGTAAGGTTCTTAAAAGCGTTTTATTTTGATAATCTTATTCTTGCCTGTCGTTTCTTTATCTTTAAGTATAATTATATATCCTCTTTTTGTTAGTTTTAATCCAAGCATCCTACCTTCAGTGTCGTATGAGTATAGTTCCTGGTCGACTATTACTGGACTTGTTTTAATCTTGGCTATTGGTATTATCTTGAATTTGTTCTTATTTGTCCTGATTTTCCATTTTTTCTCCAAAAATCATTTTATGTTTTTTATCGCTCTTACCGTGTAGAGAGTGCATAAATTGAGTTGATTTTCCTGGGTATGATACTATTTGAGTAATATCATCAGCAAACATTACATATTCACTAAAGGGGGTAGGTTGAGGTGTGTCTGAAGTATAAATTGTATATAGTGTTGGAGAAAGGCATCCTCCTTGAGGTACTCCACTCTCAAGATTAAACATAGTTCCTAAAAGTTTCCAATTTGAATTTGTGCTCTCCTATCATCTAAATAGTTACACAATATTCTTAGCATGTATTCGTTAAGTCCCAGTTTTAATATTTTATATTTCAAGCCTAAATGCCCAACTTTATCAAAAGCCTTAGAAACATCCCTTAAAATTATATTGATCTGGTTACCCTTGCTTTTTCTATTGCAATTATTTCCGTTATTATAGCTATTGCAGTTAGGGTATTTCTATTGGGCATAAATCCATGTTGTCTGTTGTTAGTTTTCCCATGTTGTGTTAAAAAGGCTATAAGTCTTGAATTTAATATTTTTTCCAATAGTTTCCCGGTAAT
>NW_024714832.1:0-17903 GCF_018991925.1 Homarus americanus
TCATTGCTTCGTTTCAGTTACGTATTGCTAACACACCAGCTCAACTCAACACACCGGCGGATGGATTGGTGTGTCGGGTTGGGCTGGTGTGTTGGCCAGCTCAACACACCAGCTCAACTCAACACACCGGCGGATGGATTGGTGTGTCATGTTGGCTGGTGTGTTGGCCAACTCAACACACCAGCGGACGGTGGTGTGTCGGGTTGGCCTGGTGTGTTGCAACGCTACACCAGCTCAACTCAACACACCAGCGGATGGATTGGTGTGTGGGGTTGGCCTGGTGTGTTGGCCAACTCAACACCAGCTCAACTCAACACACCGGCGGATGGATTGGTGTGTCGGGTTGGGCTGCTGTGTTGCAGCTCAACACATCAGCTCAACTCAACACACCGGTGGATGGGATTGTCGGGTTGGGCTGGTGTGTTGGCCAGCTCAACACCCAGCTCAACTCAACACACCGGCGGATGGATTGGTGTGTCGGGTTGGGCTGGTGTGTTGCCAACTCAACACACCAGCTCACCTCACACACACCGGCGGATGGATTGGAGTTTCGGGTTGAGCTGGTGTGTTGGCCAACTCAACACACTAGCTCAACTCAACACCCAGCTCATCTCAACACACCGGCGGATGGATTGGTGTGTCGGGTTGGGCTGGTGTGTGGCCAACTCAACACACCAGCTCAAATCAACACACCAGCGGATGGATTAGTGTGTCGGGTTGAGCTGGTGTGTTGCCAACTCAATACACCAGCTCAACTCAACACACAAGCTCAACTCAACACACCAGCTCATCTCAACACACCGGCTGATGGATTGGTGTGTCGGGTTGGCTGCTGTGTTGGCCAACTCAACACACCAGCTCAACTCAACACACCAGCTCAAATCAACACACCAACGGATGGATTGGTGTGTCGGGTTGAGCTGGTGTGTTGGCCAACTCAACACACCAGCTCAGCTCATCTCAACACACCGGCGTATGGATTGGTGTGTCGGGTTGGAGCTGGTGTGTGGCCAACTCAACACACTAGCTCAGCTCAACTCAACACCAGCGGATGGGTGGTGTGTCGGGTTGGGCTGGTGTGTTGGTCCTCAACACACCGGCGGATGGATTGGTGTTTCGGGTTGGGCTGGTGTTTGGCCAGCTCAACACATCAGCTCAACTCAATACACCGGATGGATTTTGTGTGGGGGTTGGCCTGGTGTGTTGGCCAACTCAACACACCAGCTCAACTCAACACACCGGCGGATGGATTGGTGTGTCGGGTTGGGCTGGTGTGTTGGCCAGCTCAACACACCAGCTCAATTCAACACACCGGCGGATGGTTGGTGTGTCGGGTTGGGCTGGTGTGTTGGCCAACTCAACACACCAGCTCACCTCAACACCGGCGGATTGATTGGAGTTTCGGGTTGAGCTGGTGTGTTGGCCAACTCAACACACCAGCTCAACTCAACACCAGCTCTCAACACACCGGCGGATGGTTGGTGTGTCGGGTTGAGCTGGTGTGTTACCAACTCAACACACCAGCTCAACTCAACACACCGGCGGATGGTTGGTGTGTCGGGTTGGGCTGCTGTGTTGGCCAGCTCAACATCAGCTCACTCAACACCGGCGGATGGATTGGTGTGTCGGGTTGAGCTGGTGTGTTCTACCTCAACACACCAGCTCAACTCAACACACCGGCGGATGGATTGGTGTGTCGGGTTGGGCTGGTGTGTTAGTAACTCAACACACCAGCTCACCTCAACACCGGCGGATTGGAGTTTCGGGTTGAGCTGGTTTTGTTGGCCAACTCAACACACCAGCTCAACTCAACACACCAGCTCATCTCAACACACCGGCGGATGGATTGGTGTGTCGGGTTGGGCTGGTGTGTTAATAACTCAACAGCTCAAATCAACACACCAGCGGATGGATTAGTGTGTCGGGTTGAGCTGGTGTGTTCCAACTCAATACACCAGCTCAACTCAACACAGCTCAACTCAACACAGCCGGATGGATGGTGTGTCGGGTTGCTGGGTGGCAACTCAACACACCAGCTCAACTCAACACACCGGCGGATGGATTGGTGTGTCGGGTTGGGCTGGTGTGTTGGCCACTCAACACACCAGCTCAACTCAACACACCGGCGGATGGATTGGTGTGTCAGGTTGGGCTGGTGTGTTGGCCCAGCTCAACCCTCAACTCAACACACACCGGCGATGGTTGGTGTGTCCGGTTGGGCTGGTGTGTTGCCAACTCAACACACCAGCTCAACTCAACACACCGGCGGATGGATTGGTTTGTCGGGTTTAGGCTGGTGTGTTGGCCAACTCAACACACCAGCTCAACTCAACCACCGCGGATGGTTGGTGTTTCGGGTTGGCTGGTGTGTTGTAACTCAACACACCAGCTCAACTCAACACACCAGCTCAACTCAACACACCGGCGGATGGATTGGTGTGTCGGGTTGAGCTGGTGTGTTGGCCAGCTCAACATCAGCTCAACTCAACACACCGGCGATGGATTGGTGTGTCGGTTGGGCTGGTGTGTTGGCCAACTAACACATCAGCTCAACCAACACACCGGCGGATGGATTGGTGTGTCAGGTTGGCTGGTGTGTTGACCAACTCAACACACCAGCTCAACTCAACACACAGGAAGGATGGGTGTGTGGGTTGAGCTGGTGTGTTGGCCAGCTCAACACACCGGCGGATGGATTGGTGTGTCGGTTAGCCGGTGTGTTGGCCAACTCAACACACCAGCTACTCCACCAGCCCAACTCAAACACCAGCTCAATTCAACACCGGCGGATGGATTGGTGTGTCGGGTTGGCCTGGTGGTGCTAACTCAACACACCAGCTCAACTCAACACACCAGCGGATGGATTGTGTGTGTCAGGTTGGGCTGGTGTGTTGGCCAACTCAACACACCAGCTCAACTCAACACCGGGATGGATTGGTGTGTCGGGTTGGGCTGGTGTGTTGGAGCTCACCACACCAGCTCAACTCAACACCGGCGGATGGTTGGTGTGTCGGTTGGGCTGGTGTGTAGCCCAACTCAACACACCAGCTCAACTCAACACACCGGCGGATGGATTGGTGTGTCGGGTTGAGCTGGTGTGTTGGCCAACTCAACACACCAGCTCAACAACCCAACTCAACTCAACACACCAGCTCATCTCAACACACGGCGGATGGATTGGTGTGTGGGTTGGGCTGGTGTGGCAACTCAACACACCAGCTCAACTCAACACACCAGCTTCAACACACGCGGATGGATTGGTTGTCGGTTGCTGGTGTGTCACTCAACCCAGCTCAACTCAACACCCCGGCGGATGGATTGGTGTGTCGGGTTGGGCTGGTGTGTTGGCCAACTCAACACACCAGCTCAACTCAACACACCGGCGGATGGTTGGTGTGTCGGGTTGGGCTGGTGTGTTGGCCAACTCAACACACAGCTCAACTCAACACATAGCGGAGGATTGGTGTGTCGGGTTGAGCTGGTGTGTTAGCCAGCACCTCACACCGCGGATGGATTGGGTGTCGGGTTGGCTGGTGTGTTGGCCAACTCACACACCAGCTCACTCAACACCACTCAACACACCGGCGGATGGATGGTGTGTCGGTTGGGCTGGTGTGGCCAACTCAACACACCAGCTCAACTCACAGCTCCTCCACCGGCGGATGGTTGGTGTCGGTTGAGCTGGTGTGTTGGCCAACTCACACACCAGCTCAGTCAACACCACTGGCGGATGGATTGGTGTGTCGGGTTGAGCTGGTGTGTTGGCAAATCAAAACACCAGCTCAACTCAACACACCGGCGGATGGATTGGTGTTTCGGGTTGGGCGGTGTGTTGGCAACTCAACACCAGCTCAACTCACACACAGCTCATCTCAACACACAGGCGGATGGTTGGTGTGTCGGTTGGGCTGGTGTGTTGGCCAGCTCAACACACCAGCTCAACTCAACCCGGCGGATGGATTGGTGTGTCGGGTTGGGCTGTGTGTTCCAACTCAAACACCGGCTCAACTCAACACACCATCAACTCAACACACCGGCGGATGGATTGGTGTGTCGGGTTGGCTGGTGTGTTGGCCAACTCAACACTGGCAACTCAACAACACGGCGGATGGATTGGGTGTCGGTGGGCTGGTGTGGCCAGCTCAACACACCAGCTCAACTCAACACACCAGGCGGATGGATTGGTGTGTCGGGTTGGGCTGGTGTAACCAACTATTACCGGCGGATGGATTGGTGTGTCGGGTTGGCGCTGGTGTGTTGGCCAACTCAACACCAGCTCAACTCAACACACCAGCGGATGGATTGGTGTGTGGGTTGGCCTGGTGGTGGCCAACTCAACACACCAGCGGATGGATTGTGGTGGTGTGTAACTCAACACACCAGCTCAACTCAACACACCGGCGGATGGATTGGTGTGTCAGGTTGGGCTGGTGTGTTGGGCTCAACACACCAGCTCAACTCAACACACCGGCGGATGGATTGGTGTTCGGGTTGAGCTGGTGTGTTGGCCAACTCAACACACCAGCTCAACTCAACACCAGCGGATGGATGTGTGTCGGGTTGAGCTGGTGTGTTCCAACTCAACACCAGCTCAACTCAACACACCAGCTCAACTCAACACACCAGCTCATCTCAACACCGGCTGATGGATTGAGTGTGTCGGGTTGGCTGGTGGTTTCTAACTCAATACACCAGCTCAACTCAACACACAGCTCAACTCAACACCAGCTCATCTCAACACACCGGCGGATGGATTGGTGTGTCGGGTTGAGCTGGTGTGTTGGCAACTCAACACCAGCTCAACTCACACACACCGGCGGATGGATTGGTGTGTGTCGGGTTGAGCAGGCTTGACCAGCAACTCAAACACCAGCTCAACTCAACACACGGCGGATGGATTGGTGTTTCGGGTTGGGCTGGTGTGTTGGCCAACTCAACACACCAGCTCAACTCAACACAGCTCATCTCAACACAGGCGGATGGTTGGTGTGTCGGGTTGGTGGTGTGTTGTAACTCAACACACCAGCTCAGCTCAACACACCAGCTCAACCAACACACCGGCGGATGGATTGGTGTGTCGGGTTGGGCCTTGTGTTGGCCAACTCAACACACCACTCACACCCAACACACGGCGGATGGATTGGTGTGTCGGGTGGGCTGGTGTGTTGGCCATCAGCCACCAGCTCAACACACCAGCTCATCTCAACACACCGGCGGATGGATTGGTGTGTCGGGTTGGGCTGGTGTGTTGGCCAACTCAACACACCAGCTCAACTCAACACACCGGCGGATGGTTGGTGTGTCGGGTTGGGCTGGTGTGTTGGCCAACTCAACACACCAGCTCAACTCAACACACCGGCGGATGGATTGGTGTGTCGGGTTGGCTGGTGTGTTAGCCAACACACCAGCTCAACTCAACACACCAGCGGATGGATTGGTGTGTCGGGTTGCTGGTGTGTTAACAAAGCAAACACACCGGCGGATGGATTGGTGTGTCGGGTTGGAGCTGGTGTGTAGCCAACTCAACACACCAGCTCAACTCAACACACCAGCGGATGGTGGTGTGTCGGGTTGGGCTGGTGTGTTAGCCAACTCAACACACCAGCTCAACTCCACACCGGCGGATGGATTGGTGTGTGGGTTGGGCTGGTGTGTTGTAACTCAACACACCAGCTCAGCTCAACCGGCGGATGGTTGGTGTGTCGGGTTGGGCTGGTGTGTTGGCCAACTCACCACCAACTCAACTCAACACAACATCAACACGGATGGTTGGTGTCGGGTTGGCTGGTGTGTTCTCAACACACCAGCTCAACTCCACACCGGCGGATGGATTGGTGTGTCGGGTTGGGCTGGTGTGTTAGCCCTCAACACACCAGCTCAACTCAACACACCGGCGGATGGTTGGGTGTGAGGGTTGGGCTGGTGTGTTTGACTCAACTCCAGCTCCTCAACACCGGCGGATGGTTGGGTTTCGGGTTGGGCTGGTGTGTTGGCCACTCAACACCAGCTCAACTCAACACACCAGCGGATGGATTAGTGTGTCGGGTTGAGCTGGTGTGTTGCCAACTCAATACACCAGCTCAACTCAACACAAGCTCAACTCAACACAGCTCATCTCAACACACCGGCTGATGGATTGGTGTGTCGGGTTGGGCTGCTGTGTTAGCCAACCAGCTCAAATCAACACACCAGCGGATGGATTGGTGGCGGTTTGTGTGGCAACTCAACCTCAGCTCGCTCAACTCAACACCGGCTGGATTGTGTCGGGTTGGGCTGGTGTTTAGCTCAACACTAGCTCAGCTCAACTCAACACACAGCGGATGGATTGGTGTGTCTGGGCTGGTGTGTTGAAGTCAACACCAGCTCAGCTCAACTCAACCACTGGCGTATGGATTGGTGTGTCGGGTTGGCGTGTGTTAGTCACCTCAACACCGGCGGATGGATTGGTGTGTCGGGTTGGGCTGGTGTGTCGCCAACTCAGCACACCAACTCATCAACCACCGGCGGGTGGATTGGTGTGTCGGGTTGGGCTGGTGTGTTGTTCATACACCGGCGGATGGTTGGTGTGTCGGGTTGGGCTGGTGTGTTGCAACTCAACACGACTCAGCTCAAACACCAGCTCATCTCAACACACCGGCAGATGGATTGGTGTGTCGGGTTGGGCTGGTGTGTTGGTCACCTCAACACACTGGCGGATGGTTGTTGTCGGGTTGGGCTGGTGTGTTGGCCAGCCTCAACACCCACGGCGGATGGTTGGTGTGGGTTGGGCTGGTGTGTTGGCCAACTCAACACAACCATCTCTCACACCGGCGGAATGGTGTGGGTTCGGCTGGTGTGTTGGCCAACTCAATGCCAACTCAACACAGAGGATGGTGTGGGGTTGGGCTGGTGTGTTAACCTCAACAAGCTCAACTCTCAACACCGGCGGATGGTTGGTGTGTCGGGTTGCTGGTGTGTTAGCCAACATCATCTCAACACCAGCGGATGGATTGGTGTGTGGGTTGATGTGTTATGCTCAACACACCCATCCAACTCAACACCAGCTCATAATACACCGCGGATGGATTGGTGTGTCGGGTTGGGCTGGTGTGTTGCCAACTCAACACTCAACTCAACCACACGCTCAACTCAACACACCGGCGGATGGATTGGTGTGTCGGGTTGAGCTGGTGTGACCTCAACACCCAGCTCAACTCAACCACCCGGCGGATGGTTGGTGTGTCGGGTTGGCCCGGTGTGTTGGCAACTCAACACACCAACTCCAACACACCGGCGGATGGATTGGTGTGTCGGGTTGGGCTGGTGTGTTGGCCACACACTCAACTCAACAACCAGCTCATCTCAACACACCGGCGGATGGTTGGTGTGTCGGGTTGGGCTGGTGAGTTGGCCAACTCAACACCAGCTCAACTCAACACACCGGCGGATGGTTGGTGTGTCGGTTGGTGGTGTGTTGGCCAGCTCAACACCAACCAGCTCTAACACCAGATGAATTGGTGTGTGGGTTAGCTGGTGTTGGCTCACTCCACACACCAGCTCAACTCCACACAGCGGATGAATGGTGTGTCGGTTTAGCCTGGTTGTTGGCTAACTAACACCAGCTCAGCTCAACACACCGGCTGATGGATTGGTGTGTCGGGTTGGCTGGTGTGTTGGCCAACTCAACACCAGCGGATGGTTGGGTGTCGGGTTGGGCTGGTGTGTTGGGCAACTCAACACCAGCTCAGCTCAACACCATGAATGGTTGGTGTGTCGGGTTGCAGTGTGTTGTGAGCACTCAGCAGATGATTGTTGCGGTGTGGCAGCTCAACTCAACACGGCGGATGGATTGGTGTGTCGGGTTGGGCTGGTGTGTTGGTCACCTCAAACACCGGCGGTGGATTGGTGTGTCGGGTTGGGCCAGTGTGTTAGCCAGCACACTAAACCATCTCCACCAGCTCATCTCCACACACCGGCGGATGGATTGGTGTGTCGGGTTGGCCTGGTGTGTTGGCCAACTCAACGCCCAGCTCACTCAACACACCGGCGGATGGATGGTGTTTCGGGTTGGGCTGGTGTGTTGGCCAACCTAACACACAGCTCAACTCAACACACTGGCGGATGGATTGGTGTGTGGGTTGGGCTGTATGTTGACCAGCTCAACACATAAGCTCAACTCAACACACGGCAGATGGATTGGTGTGTCGGGTTGGGCTGGTGTGTTGGCCATTCAACATACTAGCTCATGTCAACACACCGGCGGATGGATTGGTGTGTCGGGTTGGAGTTGGTATGGTATCAACACACCAGCTCAACTCAACACACAGCGGATGGATTGGTGTGTCGGTTGAGCTCTTGTGTTGGCCAGCTCAACACACCAGCTCAACTCAACACACCAGCTCAACTCAACACACCGGCGGATGGATTGGTGTGTCGGGTTGGGCTGGTGTGTTGGCCAACTCAACACACCAGCTCAACTCAACACATCAGCGGATGGATGGGTGTGTCGGGTTGAGCTGGTGTGTTGGCCAACTCAACACACCGGCGGATGGATTGGCGTGTGGGTTAGCCTGGTGTGGCCAACTCATCACACTAGCTCAGCTCAACACACCGGCTCAGTCAACACACCGGCGGATGGTTGGTGTGTCGGGTTGGCCTGGTGTGTTGGCGAACTCAACACACCAGCTCAACTCAACACACCGGCGTATGGAATATTGTGGGGTTGGGCTGGTGTGTTGGCCAACTCAACGCACCGGCTCAACTCAACACACTGGCGGATGGATTGGTGTGTCGGGTTGGGCTGGTGTGTTGGCCAACTCAACACACCAGCTCAACTCAACACACTGGCGGATGGATTGGTGTGTCGAGGTGAGCTGGTATGTTGGCCAAATCAAAACACCAGCTCAAATCAACACACCGGTGGATGGATTGGTGTTTCGGGTTGGGCTGGTGTGTTGGCAACTCAACACACCAGCTCAACTCAACACTAGCTCATCTCAACACACAGGAGGATGGATTGGTGTGTCGGGTTGGGCTGGTGTGTTGGGCAGCTCAACACACCAGCTCAACTCAACACACCGGCTGATGGATTGGTGTGTCGGGTTGGGCTGGTGTGTTGGCCAACTACACCAGCGGACGAATTGGTGTGTCGGGTTGGCCTGGTGTGTTGGCCAACTCAACACACCAGCTCAACTCAACACACCAGCGGATGGATTGGTGTGTGGGGTTGGGCTGGTATGGTGACCAGCTCAACACATAAGCTCAACTCAACACACGGCAGATGGATTGGTGTGTCGGGTTGGGCTGGTGTGGTAGCCAACTCAACACACTAGCTCATGTCAACACACCGGATGGATTGGTGTGTCGGGTTGGGCTGGTATGGTGACCAGCTCAACACACCAGCTCAACTCAACACACAGCGGATGGATTGGTGTGTCGGGTTGGGCTCTTGTGTTGGCCAGCTCAACACACCAGCTCAACTCAACACACCAGCTCAACTCAACACACCGGCGGATGGATTGGTGTGTCGGGTTGGGCTGGTGTGTTGGCCAACTCAACACACCAGCTCAACTCAACACATCAGCGGATGGATGGGTGTGTCGGGTTGAGCTGGTGTGTTGGCCAGCTCAACACCGGCGGATGGATTGGCGTGTCGGGTTAGCCTGGTGTGTTGGCCAACTCATCACACTAGCTCAGCTCAACACACGGCTCAAGTCAACACACCGGCGGATGGTTGGTGTCGGGTTGGCCTGGTGTGTTGGCGAACTCAACACACCAGCTCAACTCAACACACCGGCGGATGGAATATTGTGTCGGGTTGGGCTGGTGTGTTGGCCAACTCAACACACCAGCTCAACTCAACACACCGGCGGATGGATTGGTGTTTCGGGTTGGGCTGGTGTGTTAGCCAACACAACACACCAGCTCAACTCAACACACTGGCGGATGGATTGGTGTGTTGGGTTGGGCTGGTATGTTGACCAGCTCAACACATAAGCTCAACTCAACACACGGCAGATGGATTGGTGTGTCGGGTTGGGCTGGTGTGTTGGCCAACTCAACACACTAGCTCATGTCAACACACCGGCGGATGGATTGGTGTGTCGGGTTGGGGTGGTATGGTGACCAGCTCAACACACCAGCTCAACTCAACACACAGCGGATGGATTGGTGTGTCGGGTTGGGCTCTTGTGTTGGCCAGCTCAACACCAGCTCAACTCAACACACCAGCTCAACTCAACACACCGGCGGATGGATTGGTGTGTCGGGTTGGGCTGGTGTGTTGGCCAACTCAACACCCAGCTCAACTCAACACATAACGGATGGATGGGTGTGTCGGGTTGAGCTGGTGTGTTGGCCAGCTCAACACCGGCGGATGGATTGGCGTGTCGGGTTAGCCTGGTGTGTTGGCCAACTCATCACACTAGCTCAGCTCAACACACCGGCTCAAGTCAACACACCGGCGGATGGTTGGTGTGTCGGGTTGGCCTGGTTGTGGCGAACTCAACACCAGCTCAACTCAACACACCGGCGTATGGAATATTGTGTCGGGTTGGGCTGGTGTGTTACCAACTCAACGCACCAGCTCAACTCAACACACTGGCGGATGGATTGGTGTGTCGGATTGGGCTGGTGTGTTGGCCAACTCAACACACCAGCTCAACTCAACACACACTGGCGGATGGTTGGTGTGTCAGTGAGCTGGTATGTTGGCCAAATCAAAACACCAGCTCAAATCAACACACCGGCGGATGGATTGGTGTTTCGGGTTGGGCTGGTGTGTTGGCCAACTCAACACCAGCTCAACTCAACACATAGCTCATCTCAACACCAGGAGGATGGATTGGTGTGTCGGGTTGGGTTGGTGTGTTGGGCAGCTCAACACACCAGCTCAACTCAACACACCGGCTGATGGATTGGTGTGTCGGGTTGGGCTGGTGTGTTGGCCAGCCTCAACACCAGCGGACGGGTGGTGTGTCAGGTTGTGGTGTGTTAGCCAACTCAACACACCAGCGGATGATTGGTGTGTGGGGTTGGCCTGGTGTGTTGGCCAACTCAACACACCAGCTCAACACACAGCTCATCTCAACACAGGCGGATGGATTGGTGTGTCGGGTTGGGCTGGTGTGTTGGGCAGCTCAACACACCAGCTCAACTCAACACACCGGCGGATGGATTGGTGTGTCGGGTTGGGCTGGTGTGTTGGCCAACTCAACACACCAGCGGACGGAGTGGTGTGTCGGTTGGCCTGGTGTGTTGGCCAACTCAACACACCAGCGGATGGATTGGTGTGTCGGGTTGGCCTGGTGTGTTGGCCAGCTCAACACACCAGCTCAACTCAACACACCAGCGGATGGATTGGTGTGTCGTGCCTGGTGGCCAACTCAACACACCACGGAAGGTGGTGTGTCGGGTTGGGCTGGTGTGGTGGCCAGCTCAACACACTAGCTCATCTCAACACACCGGCGGATGGATTGGTGTGTCGGGTTGGCCTGGTGTGTTGGCCAACTCAACACACCAGCTCAACTCAACACACTGGCGGATGGATTAGTGTGTCGGGTTCAGCTGGTATGTTGGCCAAATCAATACACCAGCTCAACTCAACACACCGGCGGATGGATTGGTGTTCCGGGTTGGGCTGGTGTGTTGGCCAACTCAACACACCAGCTCAACTCAACACACTAGCTCATCTCAACATACAGGCGGATGGATTGGTGTATCGGGTTGGGCTGGTATGGTGGCCAGCTCAACACATTAGCTCAACTCAACACACCGGCAGATGGATTGGTGTGTCGGTTTGGGCTGGGGTGTTGGCCAGCTGAACACATCAGCTCAACTCAACACACCGGTGGATGGATTGGTGTGTCGGGTTGCGCTGGTGTGTTGGCCAACTCAACACACCAGCTCAACTCAACACATCAGCGGAAGGATGGGTGTGTCGGGTTGACCTGGTGTGTTGGCCAGCTCAACACACCAGCGGATGGATTGGCGTGTCGGGTTAGCCTGGTGTGTTGGCCAACTCAACACACCAGCTAAACTCAACACAACAGCCCAACTCAATACACCGGCTCAATTCAACACACCGGCGGATGGATTGGTGTGTTGTGTTGGCCTGGTGTGTTGTCCAACTCAACACACCAGCTCAACTCAACACACCTGCGGATGATTTGGTGTGTCGGGTTGGCCTGGTGTGTTGGCCAACTCAACACACCAGCTCAACTCAACACACCAGAGGATGGATTGGTGTGTGGGGTTGGCCTGGTGTGTTGGCCAACTCAACACACCAGCTCAACTCAACACACCGGCGGATGGATTGGTGTGTCGGGTTGGGCTGGTGTGTTGGCCAACTCAACACACCAGCTCATCTCAACACACCAGCGGATGGATTGGTGTGTCGGGTTGGGCTTCGTGTGTTGGCCAACTCAACACACCAGCTCATCTCAAAACACCGGCGGATGGATTCGTGTGTTGGGTTGGGCTGGTGTGTTGGCCAACTCAACACACCAGCTCAGCTCAACACACCAGCTCATCTCAACACACCGGCCGATGGATTGGAGTGTCGAGTTGGGCTGGTGTGTTGGCCAGCTCAACACACCCGCTCAACTCAACACACCGGCGGATGGATTGGTGTGTCGGGTTGTTCTGGTGTGTTGGCCAACTCAACACACCAGCTCAACTCAACACACCAGCTCAAATCAACACACCAGCGGATGAATTAGTGTGTCGGGTTGAGCTGGTGTGTTGCCCAACTCAATACACCAGCTCAACTCAACACACCAGCTCAACTCAACACACCAGCTCATCTCAACACACCGGCTGATGGATTAGTGTGTCGGGTTGAGCTGGTGTGTTGACCAACTCAATACACCAGCTCAACTCAACACACCAGCTCTACTCAACACACCAGCTCATCTCAACACACCGGCTGATGGAGTGGTGCGTCGGGTTGGGCTGGTGTGTTGGCCAACTCAACACACCAGCTCAACTCAACACACCAGCTCAAATTAACACACCAACGGATGGATTGGTGTGTCGGGTTGGGCTGATGTGTTGGCCAACTCAACACACCAGCTCAGCTCAACTCAACACACCAGCGGATGGATTGGTGTGTCGGGTTGGGCTGGTGTGTCGGTCAACTCAACACACCAGCTCAACTCAACACTCCGGCGGGTGGATTGGTGTGTTGGGTTGGGCTGGTGTGTTGGTCACCTCAACACACCGGCGGATGGATTGGTGTGTCGGGTTGGGCTAGTGTGTTGTCCAGCTCAACACACCAGCTCATCTCAACACACCGGCGGATGGATTGGTGTGTCGAGTTGAGCTGGTGTGTTGGCCAACTCATCACACCAGCTCAGCTCAAGACAGTGGCTCAACTCAACACACTGGCGGATGGATTGGTGTGTCGGGTTGGCCTGGTGTGTTGGCGAACTCAACACAGCAGCTCAACTCAACACAACAGCGGATGGAATGGTGTGTCGGGTTGGGCTGGTGTGTTGGCAAAGTCAACGCACCGGCTCAACCCAACACACCAGCTCAACTCAACACACCGGCGGATGGATTGGTGTGTCGGGTTGGGCTGGTGTGTTGGCCAACTCAACACACCAGCTCATCTCAACACACCGGCGGATGGATTGGTGTGTCGGGTTGGGCTGGTGTGTTGGCCAACTCAACACACCAGCTCAACTCAACACACCAGCGGATGAACTGGTGTGTCGGGTTGGCCTGGTGTGTTGGCCAACTCAACATACCAGCTCAACTCAATACACCAGAGGATGGATTGGTGTGTGGGGTTGGCCTGGTGTGTTGGCCAACTCAACACACCAGCTCAACTCAACACACCGGCGGATGGATTGGTGTGTCGGGCTGGGCTGGTGTGTTGGCCAACTCAACACACCAGCTCATCTCAACACACCGGCGGATGGATTGGTGTGTCGGGTTGGGCTGGTGTGTTGGCCAACTCAACACACTAGCTCATCTCAAAACACCGGCGGATGGATTCGTGTGTTGGGTTGGGCTGGTGTGTTGGCCAACTCAACACACCGGCTCAGCTCAACACACTAGCTCATCTCAACACACCGGCGGATGGATTGGAGTGTCGAGTTGGGTTGGTGTGTTGGCCAGCTAAACACACCCGCTCAACTCAACACACCGGCGGATGGATTGGTGTGTCGGGTTGTTCTGGTGTGTTGGCCAACTCAACACACCAGCTCAACTCAACACACCAGCTCAAATCAACACACCAGCGGATGAATTAGTGTGTCAGGTTGAGCTGGTGTGTTGCCCAACTCAATACACCAGCTCAACTCAACACACTAGCTCAACTCAACACACCAGCTCATCTCACCACACCGGCTGATGTTTTAGTGTGTCGGGTTGAGCTGGTGTGTTGCCCAACTCAATACACCAGCTCTACTCAACACACCAGCTCTACTCAACACACCAGCTCATCTTAACTCACCGGCTGATGGAGTGGTGTGTCGGGTTGGGCTGGTGTGTTGGCCAACTCAACACACCAGCTCAAATCAACGCACCAGCTCAAATTAACACACCAACGGATGGATTGGTGTGTCGGGTTGGGCTGATGTGTTGGCCAACTCAACACACCAGCTCAGCTCAACTCAACACACCAGCGGATGGATTGGTGTGTCGGGTTGGGCTGGTGTGTCGGTCAACTCAACACACCAGCTCAACTCAACACACCGGCGGGTGGATTGGTGTGTCGGGTTGGGCTGGTGTGTTGGTCACCTCAACACACCGGCGGATGGATTGGTGTGTCGGGTTGGGCTAGTGTGTTGTCCAGCTCAACACACCAGCTCATCTCAACACACCGGCGGATGGATTGGTGTGTCGAGTTGAGCTGGTGTGTTGGCCAACTCATCACACCAGCTCAGCTCAAGACAGCGGTTCAACTCAACACACTGGCGGATGGATTGGTGTGTCGGGTTGGCCTGGTGTGTTGGCGAACTCAACACAGCAGCTCAACTCAACACAACGGCGGATGGAATGGTGTGTCGGGTTGGGCTGGTGTGTTGGCCAAGTCCACGCACCGGCTCAACCCAACACACAGGCGGATGGATTGGTGTGTCGGGTTGGGTTGGTGTGTTGGACAACTCAACAGACCAGCTCAACTCAACACACTGGCGGATGGATTAGTGTGTCGGGTTGTGCTGGTATGTTGGCCAAATCAATACACCAGCTCAACTCAACACACCGGCGGATGGATTGGTGTTTCGGGTTGGGCTGGTGTGTTGGCCAACTCAACACACCAACTCAACTCAACACACTAGCTCATCTCAACACACCGGCGAATGGATTGGTGTGTCGGGTTGGGCTGGTATGGTGACCAGCTCAACACACCAGCTCAACTCAACACACCGGCGGATGGATTGGTGTATCGGGTTGGGCTGGTGTGTTGGCCAGCTCAACACACCAACTCAACTCAACACACGGCGGATGGATTGGTGTGTCGGGTTGGGCTGGTGTGTTGGCCAGCTCAACACAACAGCTCAACTCAACACACCGGCGGATGGATTGGTGTGTCGGGTTGGGCTGGTGTGTTGGCCAACTCAACACACCAGCTCAACTCAACACACTAGCTCATCTCAACACACCGGCGGATGGATTGGTGTGTCGGGTTGGCCTGGTGTGTTGGCCAACTCAACACACCAGCTCAAGTCAACACACTGGCGGATGGATTAGTGTGTCGGGTTCAGCTGGTATGTTGGCCAAATCAATACACCAGCTCAACTCAACACACCGGCGGATGGATTGGTGTTCCGGGTTGGGCTGGTGTGTTGGCCAACTCAACACACCAGCTCAACTCAACACACTAGCTCATCTCAATACACCGGCGGATGGATTGGTGTGTCGTGTTGGGCTGGTATGCTGACCAGCTCAACACACCAGCTCAACTCAATACACCGGCGGATGGATTGGTGTGTCGGGTTGGGCTGGTGTGTTGGCCAGCTCAACACACCAGCTCAACTCAACACACGGCGGATGGATTGGTGTGTCGGGTTGGGCTGGTGTGTTGGCCAGCTCAACACACCAGCTCAACTCAACTCAACACAGCAGCAGATGGATTGGTGTGTCGGGTTGGGCTGGTGTGTCGGCCAACTCAACACACCAACTCAACTCAACACACAGGCGGGTGGATTGGTGTGTCGGGTTGAGCTGGTGTGTTGGTCACCTCAACACACCGGCGGATGGATTGGTGTGTCGGGTTGGGCTAGTGTGTTGTCCAGCTCAACACACCAGCTCATCTCAACACACCAGCTCATCTCAAAACACCGTCGGATGGATTGGTGTGTCGGGTTGAGCTGGTGTGTTGGCTAACTCATCATACCAGCTCAGCTCAACACACCGGCTCAACTCAACACACCGGCGGATGGATTGGTGTGTCGGGTTAGCCTGGTGTGTTGGCCAACTCAACACACCAGCTCAACTCAACACACAGGCTCAACTCAACACACCGGAGGATGGATTGGCGTGTCGGGTTAGCCTGGTGTGTTGGCCAACTCATCACACCAGCTCAACTCAACACACCGGCGGATGGATTGGTGTGTCGGGTTGGCCTTGTGTGTTGGCGAACTGAACACACCAGCTCAACTCAACACACCGGCGGATGGAATGGTGTGTCGGGTTGGGCTGGTGTGTTGGCCAATTCAACGCACCGGCTCAACTTAACACACCGGCGGATGGATTGGTGTGTCGGATTGGGCTGGTGTGTTGGCCAACTCAACACACCAGCTCAACTCAGCACACTGGCGGATGGATTGGTTTGTCGGGTTGAGCTGGTATGTTGGCCAAATCAAAATACCAGCATAACTTAACACACCGGCGGATGGATTGGTGTTTCGGGTTGGGCTGGTATGGTGGCCAGCTCAACACATTAGCTCAACTCAACACACCGGCGGATGGATTGGTGTGTCGGTTTGGGCTGGGGTGTTGGCCAGCTCAACACAGCAGCTCAACTCAAGACACCGGTGGATGGATTGGTGTGTCGGGTTGCACTGGTGTGTTGGCCAACTCAACACACCAGCTCAACTCAACACATCAGCGGATGGATGGGTGTGTCGGGTTGACCTGGTGTGTTGGTCAGCTCAACACACCAGCGGATGGATTGGCGTGTCGGGTTAGCCTGGTGTGTTGGCCAAATCAACACACCAGCTAAACTCAACACACCAGCCCAACTCAATACACCGGCTCAATTCAACACACCGGCGGATGGATTGGTGTGTCGTGTTGGCCTGGTGTGTTGGCTAACTCAACACACCAGCTCAACTCAACACACCAGAGGATGGATTGGTGTGTGGGGTTGGCCTGGTGTGTTGGCCAAGTCAACACACCAGCTCAACTCAACACACCGGCGGATGGATTGGTGTGTCGGGTTGGGCTGGTGTGTTGGCCAACTCAACACACCAGCTCATCTCAACACACCGGCGGATGGATTGGTGTGTCGGGTTGGGCTGGTGTGTTGGCCAACTCAACACACCAGCTCAACTCAACACACCAGCTCAAATCAACACACCAGCGGATGGAATAGTGTGTCGGGTTGAGCTGGTGTGTTGCCCAACTCAATACACCAGCTGAACTCAACACACCAGCTCAACTCAACACCCCAGCTCATCTCAACACACCGGCTGATGGATTAGTGTGTCGGTTTGAGCTGGTGTGTTGCCCAACTCAATACACCAGCTCAACTCAACACACAAGCTCTACTAAACACACCAGCTCATCTCAACACACCGGCTGATGGATTGGTGTGTCGGGTTGGGCTGGTGTGTTGGCCAACTCAACACACCAGCTCAACTCAACACACCATCTCAAATCAAAACACCAACGGAATTGTGTTTTGGTGCTTGTTGTTAGCGTTGCTTTGCGCGTTGATTACGTTGGTGGTTAGCGTTGTAGCGTTGGCGTTG
>NW_024714833.1:0-11862 GCF_018991925.1 Homarus americanus
TATTGGGGAGGCTGAAGGCCACTATATAAAAAAAAAAAAAGTAGTAGTAGTAGTAGTAGTAGTAGTAGTAGTAGTAGCGGTGGTGGTGATAGATGCTGGGTCACATGCTCACGCTGGCTGCACTTCTCCAGAAAATTCCATCTTATTTTATAGCGTCCGACCCGGCATATTGCATTGAGGGGAAAACATGACGTTGTACCAAGAACCCCCATACGATTTTATATATAGTATATATGCATAAGTCTACATATATACATAAATATATACATACATACTCTAGGGATTCATTATTCTAAAGGGATTAATAGAATATATACGATTATTTTGCTAACTATAACCCAACATAAAAAATATTGATATAAAAAATGGCAAGTATCAGACACACAAAAACTCGAATGTTTATCATGCAACAAAATCATCCAGGAAAAAAGGACAAAGATCATACATGTAAAAGCCTAGGAAGTGATGACAGATGGACGAGTAGAGGCGATGTGTGGAGCCCAAGACAGGCGATGACTTGGTGGGGGGAGGGGTGAGATGACCTAAATTTCTTCGGCATTGGGGGGAGGGGGGTGGGGGGTGGGGGTGTCACTGTATGGGAAGTGTCGGACTTATTCATACAGACGGATGGACTATTTCATATATGTGTGTGTGTGTGTGTGCTCGTGTACGTGCGTGTTGTGTATGTATGCCATCCTGCACGCGTGTCTGCGAGTCTGTCGGAGTAGGAAGTGCTTGTACCTTGTTGTGCCACTCACCACTAAGGTTGGAGGTTAGGTTAGGTTAGGTTAGGTTAGGTTAGGTTAGATTAGGTTACAGTGTTTGTCTTTGTCTTTCTTTGTTTCCTTCTTGCTGAGTGTCAAAGAAAATACAGTGTTACTTCATTATATCTCTTTTGATAAATTATTATTTATTATTACTTACTACTTATTTGCCTATTGTTACTTTAGTGTCAGTTCGGGTAAATTCACCACACACACACACACACACACACACACACACACACACACACATTGGTTAATCGATTATGTTCTTCGAAATGTTTGTCTGTATAATTATGGAGTCTCATTTCGAAGCATTTGGAGGGTTCACTTCAGACGTCAAATTTACTAATTTGGTTTTATATCGTAAATCGAGGCCAACTTGTTGTAATATCTCCAAGAACTGAGGAATAAACTGAAAATTTTCGTAATATTCATTCTTTTAACAATGCATTGGCTATTAAATGAAGAGTATTTCCTTGCTGAGTTGATGTTTTGCTGTTCAGAACAAAAAAGATTACTTAGGTGTCGGTGAAGCACTAGAATATAATCATATATCAGTATTATATCTAAAAAAATGTAGAATTAGACCCAGCATCAACAAAGAGATTACCTTTGTGTTAAAAATACCCGGAGGCTCTAAATTAATGTTTACAAATACGAGAAACTGGTTTGAGCATTTGTCAGTAAGCTCAGCAGTGAACAGGATAGGTAGTAAGTCCTCACTGTTCTTCTTGACCAAGTAGTGTATTACAAAAACCGAGGGTGTTGTAGTGAGCTGAGCGGGAACTGTGGTGGCGTGAATGTAGTTGCAAGCTGTAGATGTATCCCAGTTTGGACTTTGTTTACTGAGTGAAAAGTAAAATTAGAGCTCATAATATATTAAGAGCAACCCAGACACTGTATACTAAACCTCTGTAAGTACACGATGAGGCACACCATACGCGGGGCTGGACACGAATACCATCACTTCGTAGTTGTAAGGTTAGTTACTCCTTCACAGCTGGGTAGACTGTGAGTGCCCCCGCCCCCTCAGTACAAAGTAGCAACCCTAACGACAGAAGGCGAGAGCAATATCCACCCGGTCACCGCACCCCATGCTTACAGAGTAGAACATTAGATTATTTAACGCAGTACTCAGTCCAGTATATATGTGGTTCACGAAGACACGGTAACCTCGACCGTATGAAGTGTGTGAGGCAGGGAACAAGGACTGAACGTCGTCATCTGCTATTTGGTGTATTAGTCTTTGTCCCATCTAGAGAGTACAATGTTAAGACGGACGGCCCCGGCTCCAGGAAGAGGGTTAATAACATTTATCACACCAGGTTGTGCGGTATTATGTCTGCAATGAGCCAGACACGACACAAGGTATGAATTTGGCCGTCAGAAGTTGATGTGTTCCTTGAGGGAGCGAATCATACAAGTGACTGACCCAATATTCAGACCAAGCGCGTACATTAAAGGTAACGCCCTCAGTACGGTAATGCAGTGGACCGGCTAACAGAGAACAAGGTATAAATTAAGTTGTCAGAGGGAGTAGGAGTGTGATGTTGGGGAAGAGGGGGGGGTGGCTGGCGGACACCACACTAGCACCACACCAACATCACACCAACACCATCATACCAAACCAAGGACGGCGGGGAAGGGACGAGAGGAACCAATATCACCGCCATTGTTTTACACGCTCAGTATACTTGTGACACACCTGACCAGGTAAGAAAGCTTCAGGAAACGAATTATACCGAAACTGGTCTCCTTGCAATATGTGTGTGAAGATATTATTGGTGTAGTTTATTGGGTCAGTTCGTTTAATGGTGTGCAGATATTATTGGTGTAGTTATTAGGTCAGTTCGTTTAATGGTGCGCTCTCTGGTTGTAAACAGCTTGTGTGGCGGCAGGTTTTAATAGCGGTGTTTGCCAGCGAGGTGAAATAAAAGTTACTGTTACAACATAATAAATGAACTCGACTGTATAATAGTGAGTCAACGGTGAAATGTGGTATTATTGTTATAGAAATGTAATATACACAAACGTACACACACGCGCATACACACACGCGCACACACACACAGCCACTACAGAGAACATTCCCAATAAGCATACACACTCTACCTCTCAGTTCTGTGTGCGTTGTACGGAAAACAAACCACCAAACAGACAACACATAAATGACTACGTTATTGCCTCCTGTGGAAGATAATGACCCCAGAGGCCACACTGTCGAGGTCCACAACCCCGCTATCATGACCCCGTGACCTTTGACCCCCCCCCAGACTAATAATGTAGATGATTAAATTACAAATGAAAACCATATGATGATGACTCGTTTACTTAATCTGTACCACCTGTTGATTAGTCATCCTAGCTTATTTCACCTGATGATAAAACACCTTAACGTTACCTGAGGAGGTTAGGTTAGGTTAGATTAGATTGTTTAATCTTAAGGTGATATAAGCTTGGGGCTAATCTTTAGGTTACCTGTCATACTATATCACCAAGCAGACACACACACAGACAGACAGACAGACATCCAACCATACAAACCGTCTCGGAAGATCAATTTCCTTGCCAAGTCCGGCCTCTCGTTCACGTGAGTGAGAAAAGGAAAGATCACAAAGGAACTAAGTGCCGAATATTGATTATCATTACACTGGGCGTCCGAGTGTGTGTGTGTGTGTGTGTGCGCGTGTGTGTGTGTGTTTGTGTGTCACCAAAACTACTCTCACGACAAAGCATTTATCTCTTCTCCATTTAATGCCACAAGAACAATACAAAAGGTGTGTCTCTTAGTAACATGATGGGATTGATTTTTATTCCAAATTTATACGCGTCAGGATATTAATTCATTTATATCGTCTATTTTAATGTCAAGAAGATAATAATGTTCATGTCTGTTGCTGCTGTTCTTGTTCTCGTGGTCAGAAGTTAAAAGTGGTGAATATGTAGCATTGGTTGGTGTCGTTTATATGAGGGAGCATATAAAAGGGAGCATATTGAAGGGAGCATATTGAAGGGAAAATGTGTTTACTGGGTTGTGAGGGAGGGAGGGAGGAAGGATGAAAGATGGCGAGAGTCAGATGGAGATAATGACAGACAGGACGTAGAGTTGGAGGTAGGTGGCGAGAGAGAGAGAGGGGGGTGTTGGGGTGAGAATCAGGAGGTAGTGGCAGGGTGAGGTGGTAGGTAGTGGCAGCTGGTTGAGAGACTCCACCTGTCCCCCGCGGCACACCAGCTGTCCCTCACCGTCACCACCTCACTCAATATCATAACAAACAACACCAAATTAGGAAAACCATCAAGGATGGCCTAACAGGAGACTATGTATATGTGTGCATTAGAAGGATTTTTTTTTTCATCCTCACATGGGCATTTTTTTCGTTTTTTGATTAGACGCATTTTTTATGGGTTAATGGTCAGTGAGATGTGAAGTGAACTAGTCTGCTCTCTTGACTTACCTCTAAGTGATCTAAATCATACGTATATAAAGAAACATCAATCGATTATGAAAGGGCCAGGTAAATAAAGATCGTTTCCTGTGTGTATGTGTGTGTGAGTGTGTGTGTGTGTAATAATAAATAAATAATAATAATTGACGGTTTATTGAAAAAGTTCTGCAGCCCGAAGGCTGAAAATATACATTGGACATAAATGACTTATTACATACATTGGTGGTTTAACAAAAGCCTTCATTAGAGAAAGGTAAAGGAACATACATTGAACATATAGATTATTGTAGGTGTTGAACAGCAAAAACGTAGTGTAGTAACTCCCTCCCAGATGGTGTTAGGAGGAACCTCACGTGGTGTAGTAATTCCCTCACAGATGGTGTTATGAGGGGCTCACGTGGTGTAGTAATTCCTCATGAGATGGTGTTATGAGGCTCACGGTGTAGTAATTCTCTCAGACGGTGTTATGAGGCCTTCACGTGTGTGTGTAGTAATTCTCTCACAGATGGTAAGCAGAGGCCTCTACGGTGTAGCACCTCACAGATGGTGTTATAAGGGACCTGATGTGGTGTAGTAACTCCCTGACAGATGGTGTTATAGGGGCCTGACGTGGTGCAGTAACTCCCTCACAGATGGTGTTATGAGGGACTTGGCGTGGTGTAGTAATTCTCTCACAGATGGTGTCATATGGGACATGATGTGGTGTAGTAATTCTCTCACAGATGGTGTTATATGGGACATGATGTGGTGTAGTAATTCTCTCACAGATGGTGTTATATGGGACATGATGTGGTGTAGTAATTCTCTCACAGATGGTGTTATATGGGACATGATGTGGTGTAGTAATTCTCTCACAGATGGTGTTATATGGGACATGATGTGGTGTAGTAATTCTCTCACAGATGTACAGGAGGGCTCCACGAGGTGTAGTAATTCCCTCACAGATGGTGTTATATGAGTGAGGTGTGGTTCCAGGCCTTCCTATCGTAGACGGATTAACACATCGCTGGTTGTTGGGTCTCACGGGCCGTTATCACTGGGTACCTGGGACCTCACTGTGTGAAGGTTAACTTGGGTACTACTGTTACTGTTGAGTTGTTCTCACTGACTTAAGCACTGTTCACCACTGTTCACCTCTGTTTAACACTGGTTCCATTCCTTTCCTAAATGAAATAGTAACTTCTGGCGAGAACATGTTGATATTCCGGTGGGGAGGAGGGTTCAGGGGAGGGAGTTGGTATGGGCCAACATAACAGTTGACCTGGCTGCTCCGAGAGTAGTGTGTGTGTGTGTGTGTGTGTGTGTGTGTGTGTGTGTGTGACTGTGTGTGTTAGTACTCTGACGTGTTCACTTAATAACTTGTCCCTCAACAACGTCGATAAACAAGGGAGTAAATTTGTAGTTTATTTATAACTTGGTAGTGTACCCTCCTCCCCATGGCACTGATCGTCACAAAAGTTTTAGGTACACTTGTGGAAACACCGATACACACACTCACATAAACAGACACACACACTCACATAAATAGACACACACACACACACACACACACTCACATAAACAGACACACACACTCACATAAACATACAGACACACACACACACACAAAGACTGAATGCACCTAGTAATATCAAAACCCTCTTGTCATCCACCTACACTCCCTGAGATAAGAAGAGATAGAAGACAGACACACAAACGGAGATCCAACCACAAAAAAATTAACTCCTTGGATACAAAAAGGTTGGATAGCTCTTTCTTCCTCCACAGCCTTCCACAAAGACGAGAGAAGAAGGCAAAGGGAGTGTGGACCGTTTCTTCCAAGTCACAGAATACTTGAAACTTCCTCAGAGGGGCATGGTGGTGTTCTCGAGAGCTGAGGGCCTGGAGGGAAGGACTCTTACAGATGGTCAAAAGAACCGCGAGTGGACCACCGTGTCTCATGCTTGGTCATGTGAGGGAAGTGAGCATCCTACAGATTGAGTCACGAACTATATCTTCTCTTCTGAGGCACCAAGTTGAGTGTCATGGTAGGATGGAGTATTTTAGAACATCATCAAGATATTCTAGTGTGGCGTCTGAGATCCATCTTGGCCACTGTTTAATAAAGAAATCGCGCATAGAAGCACCGAAATGAGGATAACAATACACAAACACCTGAGAGTTGAAAGAGTGATACCTAAAGGGGGAGGGAAGAGTCTCCCAAAGGGCCACACCACAACCCACGGGAGGACCACTGTAATCTTTGGCCACAACAGGAACAAAGAACTATTCAACAACACCTCAAACGTAGACTGCTTTGACCTTCATTTTCTTTTGGTTTTGTATTGTCTGGTTGAAAACTCTAAGTCTACCTTCAGGATAAAACACACACACACACACACACACACACACACACACACACACACACACAGACCACCATCATGCTTCATCTTTGTGACCAGTTAAACCAAGCACCTTCTTCAGAGGCACCAAGGATGCATCACACAAGCTCTTAAGGTATGTCGGGATACTTGAAGGGGATCTCTAAGGCCTGTCGGGACACTTGAAGGGGGGGAAAATCTGTCGGGATACTTGAAAGGGAGTCTCTAACATATATCTTCACCACATCACAAAAAGATTCAATATCAAATCTAGCCAAGAATAAAGAGACGTTGCTTGGTGTCGTGTACTTAATGGGTGCTGGCTATTCCGCTGGGAGAACGTCTTTACACGCAGTCTGCAGTTAATTGCATGATTTTTTTCTCTTCCCTCCTGGTCTAAGTGGTCTCAGTTCTTGCGTGTGTTTAATTATTTGCTTGTGGGTTTACATGTAGTCCATTGCAGCGTTTCCTCCAGGGTATATTTATTTCCTACGCTTTTTAGTGTACATTAAATTAGCCTTGTCTTCATCCTAGAGTCTATTATTCAGGTAAGTAATAATGTAATCACTGAGTCAGGTGTATAGTTGTGCATTAGTGTATTTTCCATTACAGGTATTTTAGTGTATGTTTAATTGCCTACACCTACTTAATGACCTCCCCCTCCCCTTTCCAGTGTATATTTGATTACCTTCGTTCATTTAATTACCTGGGTATATTTAATTTCCTGGATATTCTAACGATCTAATCACCTACCTTTGTATATCTGTTTACCTGTGTATATTTAATTAACCTGGATATTCTAACAACTTAATCACGTGTTATCTAGGATATATCTAATTGACTGTATATACTTAATTATCAAGGCAACCTAATAATATATAATTCTCTCTCATCTACTGGAATTAATTGTAGTCAAAACTTTACCATCTACATTATTACACTTATTAAAACTTGGTACAAATTGTGTGACTGTTCTGGTACAACTATATTTCCTGATTCTTGTCATAAAATATATTTCGGTCGATTTATTTATTTAGTCAGACTTTCATTTGTTTATTCGTGTCTATTTTTGGGGAAATTTTATATTCTGAATAAAAGATAAAAATGACTCAATAAATATTACAAGGATTTATAATAGATTAATTCATTTTACAACAAATACGAACTTGTTGTCAAAACGAAGACTGACAAATGATTCCTTGGTATAGAAAACGAATAAATAAAAAAAAAATAAAAATCTAGTTAACAGATTAAAAACACATTTCCTGGTCTGTCACTGAATATATATATCTAAATTTAATCAAGAAATGTTTATAACAAATCTGAAAATTAAGTAATATGCACATTATTCCCTCCAAAGAGAATCAATATAATTTTGTGGTAGAAAATACGACACAACGGACAAGGATTCTGACGACCTTACCGAGACAACAGGAGTCACAGTGTTCATTTTGCAGCGAATAACATTAAGTGGTCTTACTGAAGCTAAATACAGTATATATTTATTAAATTATCAATAATAACTACAAATACTTGAAATTATAACAAAAGAAGATCATTACAGAGATTTAAAACACATATTTCTTATTACTAATTAGATCTAAAACAAATAATAAGCAATATTTCAAGAGAGAAAAACAAAAGAGGTGGACCACGAACAAGACTAAAATTATGGTCAGGCGGAGGTAAAGACGCTCTCTCTCTCTCTCTCTCTCTCTCTCTCTCTCCGTATTAAGTGTATGACGTATAATATACACCAGATAAGGGTGTTTGTATAGTTAGTATAAATGCAAAAAAAAAAAAAAAATTTAGCCAATTTCGTAAAAAAACCCTACGTAACACACACACAAGCAGATAGATAGATAGAAACACAGAAACCGATAGACAGATAGACAAACAGACACAGACAGACAGACAGACAGACAGACAGACAGACAGACACAGACAGACAGACAGACACACTCCCCTTGTTATACTCTGCTCAGTCAGTTTAAGAAGGATATTATGTAGATTTATCATCGTGTTATTGAAGACGATTCTGGCCATTTATTCTCCTCATTTATTTCTGATATGAGATTAAGAGAAACTTGAAACGTAATTGAACGAGAGAATAGATCAAGGGTGATGGATGCTCTCTCTCTCTCTCTCTCTCTCTCTCTCTCTCTCTCTCTCTCTCTCTCACACACACACATTCATTGTATTCAGACGGTGATCCTGTCCTATCCTGTATAAACACACGTAAGCGAAAAGCACTCAGGCATACATACACACACACACGCACAGGCACACGCACACGCACACACACACACACTAATAATAATAATAACAATGGCTGCTTCTCATGTTCAAGGCTGCCCGGCTGAGAGCCATTTAGACGTGAATTTGTTTAAGGTGTAAATGCTGTCGACAACACAACGACCACACTCTGAGTTAAAGAGCTGTATGACCCAAACCAAATAATAATCCGAGAAAGATCGGACAACTCGCCAACTGCACTGGCTAACCATTACCTAATTTCACCCTGCCCGGGAATCGAGCCCAGGTCCATTCACTTACAAGGCGAGCATGTTGACTATATACACCACTTAAGTTTTTTGTAATATTAAACACAATTTTAGACACATACACAAACATTTACAAAGAACATTATTAATTCACACATAGTTGAGTGAGTGTGTGTGTGTGTGTGTGTGTGTGTATGTGTGTGTGTGTGTGTGTGTGTACATCAAGTTATTTAAGAGTGATATTATCAGAGGTTCATAAAGCTCATCATTACCGGTAATTTTCTATTTTTAATCCCTAAAATTGGACAAAGTTTTAACCTGAAAAATATTACTTTAATCATGACACAAAAACCCTGAAGAAGAGAACAACTAATTCTTATAAAAGTAAATAACTATCATACTTTTATGTCTGTCTGTGTCTGTCTGTCTGTTTGTCTGTCTGTGGAATAGTTCTCGATCTTCCTCCCAAGACAGGCCTTAATACCCACCATCCCTCTTCTTTTTCTTCCTCCTCCTCCTCCACATACCTGTTGTCCTCTTCTTCCTCCTCTACATCCCTCTTCTCCTCCCCCCCCACCATAACACCATAATGATAATCCCTCATAAGCCACCCCATTATAACCAATTTTCATCGCTACACTCAACAAATCATAAACTGTTGAGGGGCCTTCAGGTTAGGTCAGGTCAGGTTAGGTTAGGTCAGGTCAGGTCAGGTTAGGTCAGGTCAGGTTAGGTCAGGTTAGGTTAGGTTCACAATGGCTCAAAGCAAATTAGAATACCGTGGTCAGGGATGCTGTACAGGTGCATTCCATAATCCCATTGGTATTAAAGGTGTGGGAGGATTAAATTATTTTATATCTATTTACGGAGTTACATAAAGTTCCTTAATATCCAATACCAATATTTACAAACACTTCCTTGTATTATGGAGTGAAACTTGATGTTATTTTGGCGATATTTATAATAAAGAGAAATGTTTGCTGACTCTAAACCAAAGATGTGATAAATGAACGTACATACAGAACAGCTGCCGCAAGCAAAAAATTATACCATACTAATTTTTTAAGGTCATAGGTCAAAACTCAAGGTCAAACTTTTTAAGGTCATAAATTCCAAAACTCAGGTCGGACTTTTTGGGTCTAGGTCCAAAACTCAAGGGTCAAGGACTTTTAGGGTTGGGTGGTCAAAACTCAGGTCAAAACTTCCGATAAACTAAAAAATAAATGAATTGTAGTTATTGTGATAATATACATCATTAACCCGCCTACTGCTTTGCAGGTACATTGTTTATAAATTTCTGAGACCTTCCACGGAAATATAAATTCAGATGAGAAAGTCACCGTTACTAGAGAGCTAAATTGGCCAACATACCACAAGACAAGGTAAAAGAATACAGGTGAATACTGAACAAATTTATCATACAGGTAAGACAGAAATTTTCTTAACCTAGTATTATTCCTGGATGCTTTAAGTCAGCACACGATGACGCACACACACACACACACACACACACACACACACTTAAGCTGAGTCAGAGATCAAAGTCAAACCATCACTGGTACAATACGACTCTCAACATGGGTTTACAAAGGGAAAATCTTGTCTAACAAACCTGCTAACGTTTTTTAGGAAAGTCTTCGAGGTAGTAGATAATGACGAAAATTACGATGTTATTTACTTAGACTTTAGCAAAGCATTTGACAGAGTACCGCATCAGAGGCTTCTGAGAAAAATTAAGGCTCATGGTATCGAGGGGGAAGTTTTAAATTGGATAAAATCATGGCTCACCGATGGAACGCAGAGGGTCAGCGTAGACGGTGTTAAATATGAGTGGGGCCATGTAACCAGTGGGGTTCCCTATGGGTCAGAACTAGGCCCATTCTTGTTCATAATCTACATAAACGATCTAGATATTGGGATCAGCAGTGATATAAGCAAGATTGCGGATGACACCAAAATAGGGCGGCAAATTAATTCAGGGCAGGATGCAAATGCATTACAGGAAGATCTAAATAAACTGCAGGGGTGGTCTGAAAAATGGCAAATGAAATTCAACACCAGCAAGTGCAGCGAAGAAGTACTTATGTGGAAGAACAAATACTTATAATGTATGCAGCCCCTTATAGCATCAACTAGAAGTCAGCTTGTGAAAGAGACCTGGGGAAGTGCCGCCCGGACCTACGGCCTAGAAAACGATGCGTTAATGTTCGAAATAAGGCAAACAGAGTATTGGGTTTTATATCTAGAAGTGTAAGTAACACGAGTGCAGAGGTCTTATTGCAACTATATCTTGCGCTAGTCAGGCCGCACCTCGATTATGCGGTTCAGTTCTGGTGCCCCAATTATAGAATGGATATAAATTCACTAGAGTCGGTGCAGCGAAGAATGACAAAAATGATTCCGGGACTTAGAAACCTTCCATATCAGGATAGGTTAAAGAAACTTAACTTGCATTCCCTAGAAAGACGAACAGTGCGGGGAGATATGATAGAAGTATTTAAGTGGGTGAAAGGAATCAATAAAGGGGATATAGATAAAGTTCTTATAAGAACATAAGAACATAAGAATGGAGGAAACTGCAGCGGGCCTATTGGCCCATACTGGGCAGTCCCGTTTACACCCAACCCCTATTGCTCATATGAGCATCCAACCTATGTTTGAAGCAATTCAGCGTATTCAAGTTAATGATGATATTTGGTAACTTGTTCCATTCATCCACTACTCTGTTTCCAAACCAGTGTTTACCTATTTCACGCCTAAATCTAAATTTGTCTAATTTAAAACCATT
>NW_024714834.1:0-14930 GCF_018991925.1 Homarus americanus
TCAATTGACACCTACTAAACCCAACCTCATCTATTAAGCCCTAACCTAGGTTAGGTTTAGGTTTAAATTGGAATGAGTTAGATTAAGATGGGTTAGGTTAAGTTAGGTTAGGTTAGGTTAGGTTAAGTTGGGTTGAGTTGGGATTGGGTTGGGTTGGGATTGGGTCAGGTTAGGTTGGGTTGGGTTAGGTTAGGTTGGGTTAGGTTGGGTTGGGTTAGGTTGGGTTGGGTTAGGTTGGTTTGGGTTGGGTTGGGTTGGGTTGGGTTGGGTAAGGTTAGGTTAGGTTGGTTAGGTTAGGTTAGTTAGGTTGGGTTGGGTGGGTTGGGTTGGGTTAGGTTGGTTAGGTTAGGTTATTTTAGGTTAGGTTAGGTTTTAGGTTAGGTAGGTTAGGTTAGGTTAGGTTAGGTGAGGTTAGGTTAGGTTAGGTGAATTTTAGTTAGTTTTACTTCTTTTCACGAAAAACACTCAGTTTTAGATAAAAACCAATGTATTTTACTTATTTTTATCTTCTTTTCACGGAAAACGCTTAATTTCTTTTCAAAACACTGATTTTCAGTGTTAGACGTTAGGTTAGGTTAGGTTAGGTTAGATGAGGTTAGGTTAGGTTAGGTTAGGTTAGTTTTGGTTAGGTTAGGTTGGGTTGGGTTGGGTTGGGTTGGGTTGGGTTGGGTTAGGTTAGTTTAGGTTAAGTTAGGTTAGGTTAGGTTAGGTTAGGTTTGGTTAGGTTGGGTTGGGATAGGTTGGGTTGGGTTAGGCTGGGTTAGGTTAGGTTAGGTTAGGTTAGGATAGGTTAGGTTAGGATAGGTTAGGTTTGCTTAGGTTAGGTTAGTTTAGGTTAGGTTAGGTTGGGTTGGGTTGGGTTAGGTTGGGTTAGGTTAGGTTAGGTTAGGTTAGGATAGGTTAGGTTATGTTATGTTAGGTTAGGTGAATTTTAGTTAGTTTTACTTCTTTTCACGAAAAACACTCAGTTTCAGACAAAAACCAATGTATTTTACTTATTTTTATCTTCTTTTCACGGAAAACACTTAATTTATTTTCAAAACACTGATTTTCAGTGTTAGAGGTTAGGTTAGGTTAGGTTAGGTTAGGTTAGGTTAGGTTAGGTAAAGTTAGGTTAGGTTAGGTTAGGTTAGGTAAGGTTAGGTTAGGTTAGGTTAGGTTAGGTTTGGTACACTCCCAGGTACACCTCTGACACTCCTAGGTCCGCCTCCGACACTCCCAGGTACAACTCCGACACTCCCAGGTAAACCTCCAATACTCCTAGGTACACCTCTGACACTCCCAGGTACACCTCTGACACTCCTAGGAATTCCTCTGACACTCCCTAGTACACCTCTGACATTCTCAGACACACCTCTGACACTCCCAGGTACACCGCTGACACTGCCAGATACACCTCTGACACTCCATGTACACCTCCGACACTCCCAGGTACACCTCTGACACTCGGGCACATCTCAGGAAGCCGCCTGGGCCTCCTCTCCCACTGTTGGGCACACCTCTCACACTCCCAGGTTCTCCTGTGACACTCCCTGGTAATTCTCTGACACTCCCGGGTACAGCTCAGACACTCCCAGGTACACCTCAGACACTCCAGGTACACCTCTGACATTCCCAGGCACACCTCTGACACTCCCAGGTACACCGCTGACACTGCCAGGTACACCTCTGACACTCCATGTACACCTCCAGAAATACTCTGTTTGACATTTTGACCTGCAAGTGCTCCATACAATTATGTTCTGAATCCAACTGTTCTCACTCAGGTAAGAGAGAAAATAATTCCCACAGTGATTGTGGTTGTCCTCGTGAAAAGAAGATCCCTGTTTTAGAGCTTGAATTTATAAAGGCACAGAGGACAAAGGCAGAAGGCCAAGGAAGTATGCAAATGGGTTCAATAGATTATTCAGAAACAAAGAAGCAGATTGCTAAAGCCAAGAAAAGAGAACAAATCCGAGAGAGGGAACAAAAGAAGAAAATGAAGAGTGAAGAAGCCATCCAAAGAGAGGAAGAGCTGTGTCAAGATGTTTATCACTTCTTTGATAGTTCTTCTGATGAACAGGAAGCAACATCAGATGATAGTTCCAAAGAACCATCTGAACCTTTACCAAAGAAAATGAAATACAACACAAGAAATATTTCAAACATTGCTTTAGCTAGTATTCGCCACCATGCTGGACTTCGTGAGGCTGCAGAAATTGCAACTGCCGCTTGGATAGCTGCAGGCCTCATCAGCCGAGAGGATGTATCTTTGGTGATAGATCATAATAAAATTAGAAGAGCACAAGAAAAAATAATGAAGGAAATATCTGATCAGCATAGAAAAGGTTAGAAAGCGAGGCTCCTGTCTTTTATTTGATGGAAGAATAAGATGTGCAAAGTTTTTGCGAAGTAAGAGGAGTGAACAGAAAGTTTCCAGGTCTCATCAAAGACTTTCTCTGTCTGTTCTGAGAAGCCCCACAGTGGGCCAGTTTTTGTTTCACTTTGCTCCCGAAACTGAAGTAGAAGGGAAAAGCATGCAAGAGAGGTCATTGCCCAGTCATATTTTATGTTGGGTTTGGGAGAGACTTGGCAGTTCACTGCAGGCTGTTGAGTGGAGATTCAACTGCAGTGAACACGGATGGCGAGAAATTTGTAATGACATTTAGAAAAAACTAGAAGAAGAACTGTTTGGATTGTATGCGGTTACATACGGGCAGGCTACCTCTTCGTCATCATCCAGAACAGTGGTCCTACGAAGCAATAACAAGTGGTCAGGTCGCCAGCATCATGCTGGATGAAATAACTGTAATAGAAATAAATATAACCTTTCAAGGTCGAGTTGGCCTCCTTCCGGCGTTGTCTGAAGAGTCGTAAAGATCTCAGCACAGATCAATCCTGCTTGCTTATCATGTGCCCAAGCAATAAGATCAGGGAGAAGTGCCTCGATCCATTGGCTCTCTTGGAGATTGGACCCTGTCAGTCACAGCCGTTGGTTAACTTCTGGCTCTTCGTTTCTGAGGATTTGGATTTTAAACCTTGGAATTGAAGGGCAAAGTGCTGAAGAATTGCAGGGTTAATTGTTGAATTTATTAGGTTTATATTACAGTGGTTTAGTGTGAAACTTAATCCTATGTGGTGGATGGGCCCAATCACCTTTTATTTCAGTACGGCTAGTAAGAACACAGAGGGAAGGTAGTGAGGGCATAGTGTTACCTGTGGCAAGAATGCTTGTGTAACAAGTCAAGCAGTTTGCAAGCAATGCTTTGCGTCAATGTATAATCTCCGAACCAGGGCTACTTAAGTCATTCTGGAATTAGAGGCAGCTAATAGATGACGACCAGTTGGGAGAACTATTCATTTCATTCAAAAGTTCCCCAATAAACGTCAATCTTACCAAATTGTCAAATTGGTTGACTTAGATTTGGAAATCTTGACCACGTAAACATCAAATCTAACTAATAAGAATTAGAGAAACCTTAAAAGAGACTCCAATGCAAGGTGCCAGTAGCCTTCCCACACTCAAAGTGTGGAGAGATATTAATGAAAATGGTCACAGAAGCAGCAGGCCATGTTACATGCAGAGGCGAAAGAGTTACATCAAGCACAAATAGCAAAGCAGACTACTGATGACAAGAAACCAAGCAAAAGAGAGTATGAAAGGCATTGGTTGCTTTCAAATGAACTACGGATAATGAAATATAATAATTTGAAACTTGGAAACAGTAACATGTGTGCAAAACATGGTTATATTTATAAATTCACAAATATAACATTTAAAAATCATTAGGTGGGACCCATTATAAAAAAAAAAAAAATTTATGCCAGAATATTGTTTTGCATGCTTAGGAGCTACAATAAATTGCTGCAAATTACTCGATTTCAATTTAGCCCAGTTCACCCTCAATTGACACCTACTAATATTAACCTCTTCTATTACGCCCTAACCTAGGTTGGGATTTAGGTTTAAATTGGAATGAGTTAGATTAAGAATGAGTTAGGTTAGGTTAGGTTAGGTTAGGTTAGGTTAAGTTAGGTTAGGTTAGGTTAGGTTGGGTTAGGTTAGGTCAGGTTAGGTTAGGTTGGGTTAGGTTAGGTTAGGTTAGGTTAGGTTAGGTTAGGTTAGGTTAGGTTAGGTTAGGTTAGGTTGGGTTGGGTTGGGTTGGGTTTGGGTTGGGTTAGGTTGGGTTGGGTTGGGTTGGAGTTGGGTTCGGTTAGGTTAGGTTGGGTTAGGTTAGGTTAGGGTAGGTTAGGTTGGGTTGGGTTGGGTTGGGTTGGGTTAGGTTGGGTTTGGTTAGGTTAGGTTAGGATAGGTAGGGTTAGGTTAGGTTAGGTTAGGTGAATTTTAGTTAGTTTTACTTCTTTTCACGAAAAACACTCAGTTTTAGATAAAAACCAATGTATTTTACTTATTTTTATCTTCTTTTCACGGAAAACGCTTAATTTCTTTTCAAAACACTGTTTTTCAGTGTTAGACGTTAGGTTAGGTTAGGTTAGGTTAGGTTAGATGAGGTTAGGTTAGGATAGGTTAGGTTAGTTTGGTTAGGTTAGGTTAGTTTAGGTTAGGTTAGGTTGGGTTGGGTTGGGTTAGGTTAGGTTAGGTTTGGTTACGTTGGGTTGGGATAGGTTGGGTTGGGTTAGGTTGGGTTAGGTTAGGTTAGGTTAGGTTAGGTTAAGTGAATTTTAGTTAGTTTTACTTCTTTTAACGAAAAACCTCACGGAAATCGTTGAATTTCCTTACAAAAACACTGTGCCGTGTTTTCTGTTGAAGAAGTCTGTTTTGAAGTTAGTTTTACTTCTTTTCACGCTTAGGTTAGGTTAGGTTAGGTTACGTTAGGTTAGGTTAGGTTGGGTTGGGTTGGGTTGGGTTGGGTTGGGTTGTGTTGGGTTAGGTTGGGTTAGGTTAGGTTAGGTTAGGTTAGGTTAGGTTAGGTTAGGTTAGGTTAGGTTAGGTTGGGTTAGGTTAGGTTAGGGTAGGTTAGGTTGGGTTGGGTTGGGTTGGGTTGGGTTAGGTTGGGTTAGGTTAGGTTCGGTTAGGATAGGTAGGGTTAGGTTAGGTTAGGTTAGGTGAATTTGAGTTAGTTTTACTTATTTTCACGAAAAACACTCAGTTTTAGATAAAAATCAATGTGTTTTACTTATTTTTATCTTCTTTTCACGGAAAACGCTTAATTTCTTTTCAAAACACTGATTTTCAGTGTTAGACGTTAGGTTAGGTTAGGTTAGGTTAGGTTAGATTAGGTTAGGTTAGGTTAGGTTAGGTTAGTTTTGGTTAGGTTAGGTTGGGTTGGGTTGGGTTGGGTTGGGTTGAGTTGGGTTAGGTTAGTTTAGGTTAGGTTACGTTAGGTTAGGTTAGGTTAGGTTAGGTTAGGTTTGGTTAGGTTGGGTTGGGTTAGGTTGGGTTGGGTTAGGTTGGGTTAGGTTAGGTTAGGTTAGGTTAGGTTAGGTTAGGTTAGGATAGGTTAGGTTTGGTTAGGTTAGGTTAGTTTAGGTTAGGTTAGGTTGGGTTGGGTTGGGTTAGGTTGGGTTAAGTTAGGTTAGGTTAGGTTAGGATAGGTTAGGTTAGGTTATGTTAGGTTAGGTGAATTTTAGTTAGTTTTACTTCTTTTCACGAGAAACACTCAGTTTCAGACAAAAACCAATGTATTGCCTTATTTTTATCTTCTTTTCACGGAAAACACTTAATATATTTTCAAAACACTGATTTTCAGTGTTAGAGGTTAGGTTAGGTTAGGTTAGGTTAGGTTAGGTAAGGTTAGGTTAGGTTAGGTTAGGTTAGGTAAGGTTAGGTTAGGTTAGGTTAGGTTTGCTACACTCCCAGGTACACCTCTGACACTCCCAAGTCCGCCTCCGACACTCCCAGGTACAACTCCGACACTCCCAGGTAAACCTCCAATACTCCTAGGTACACCTCTGACACTCCCAGGTACACCTCTGACACTCCTAGGTATTCCTCTGACACTCCCTAGTACACCTCTGACACTCTCAGGTACACCTCAGACACTCCCTGGTACACCTCTGACACTCCCAGGTACACCTCTTTCACTCCCTGGTTTTCCCCTGACACTCCCAGGTACACCTCAGACACTCCCAGGTACACCTCAGACACTCCTAGGTACACCCCTGACCCTCCAGGTACCTCCTGACACTCATGGGTACACCTCCGACACTCCCAGGTACCTCTAACTCACAGGAACACCTCTGACCTCCCAGGTACACCTCAGACCTCCCAGGTACACCTCTGACACTCCCAGGTGCACCTCTGACATTCTGAGTACACCTCTGACACTCCTGGTACTCCTCTGTCACTACCTGATACCCTCTAACACTCCAGGTACCTGTGACCTCCTAGGTATTCTCTGTGCTCCTGGTCCTCCTGCCTCCCAGGTACCTCAGACCTCCCCTTACCTCTGACTCTCCCAGGTACATCTCTTTCACTCCTGGATCTCCCCTGACCTCCCAGGTACACCTCAGACACTCCCAGGTGCACCTCAGACACTCCCAGGTGCACCTCTGGCACTCCCAGGTACACCTCCAGACACTCCTAGGTGCACCCCTCTCCCACACCCAGGTACACCTCTCACACTCCCAGGTACACCTGTGACACTCCTGGTACGTCTCATACTTGGTACACCTCAGAGACCTCCCAGGCACACCTCTGATACTCCCAGGTACACCATGACACTGCCAGGTGCACCTCTGACACTCCATGTGCCTCCGCAGCTCCCAGGTACACCTCTGACCTCCCAGGTACTCCACTGACACTCCCTGGTACACCCGACCCTCCCAGATACACCTCTGGCCTCCCAAGTACACCTTTGAGCACTCCCAGGTGCACTCAGACACTCCCAGGTACACCCAGACACTCCCAGGTGCACTTCTCACCTCCCAGGTGCACCTCCAAGCACTCCCAGGTACCTCTGAACTCCTGGTACACCTCCGATGTTCCCAGTACACCTCGATATTCAAGTACACCTCCGATCACTCCGGGTACCTTTGAGACTCCCAGGTGCTTCACTGACACTCCTGGTATACCTATGTTCCCAGGTACCTCTCCTCCCAGGTCCCTCCGGCACTCCCAGGTACAATTCCGACACTCAGGTAAACCTCCGATACTCTAGGTACACCTCTGGCCTCCCAGGTACCTCTGATACTCCTAGGTATTCCTCTGACCTCCCTGGTACCCCCTAACACTCCCAGGTACCTCTGACCTCCCAGGTACACCTCCAGACACTCCCAGGTACGCCGCAGATCTCCAGGTACACCTCAGACACCAGGTACCTCTGCGAGTGTCAGGGTTGTGAAGTGTCTGAATGCCTGGGAGTGTCAGAAAATCCTGGGAGTCAGAAGTGACAAAGTGTGAGAGGTGCTGCGGAGTGTGAGCAGTGTGTGCCTGGGTGTGTGAGGTGTGCCAGGAGTGTGTCTGGGAGTGTCTGAGGTGTGCAGGGGTGTCTGAGGTGTGGGAAGTGACAGAGAGGAGCCTGGGAGTGTCAGAGGTGTACCTGAGATGTCTGAAATGTGCAGAGGCCTGGGGTGTCAGAAGGTAGCCTGGGTGTCAGAGTGCCTGGGGTGTGTGCCTGGGGTATCAAGGTATCTGGGAGTGTTGAACGTGTACCTGGGGTGTCAGAGAATATGCAAGGGATGTCGTGGAGTACCTGGGATTGTCAGAGGTGTACCTGGGGTGTCAGAGTTGTACCTGGGTATCAGGGGTGTCAGGAAGTGTCAGAGGAATATCTGGGAGATTCAGTGGTGTGCCTGAGTGTCAGAGGTGTACCTAGGCGTGTTGGAGGTTTACCCAGGAGTGTCGGAGTTGTACACTGAGTCTCAGAGGTGTACTGGGACGTGAAGTGTGCCTGGGAGTATCAGGAGGTGTGCCAGGAGTGGAAGGTGCCTGGGGGTGTCAAAGTGTGCTTCAGGTGTCAGAGGTGCAGGAGTGTCAGCGGTGTGCCTGGGAGTGTCTGAGGTGTGCCTGGGAGTGTCAGAGAAATACCTGGGAGTGTCACGAGGCCTGGGGTGAGAGAATGCCTGGGAGTGTGAGGTGACAGGTGTGTGAGGTGTGCCTGAGGTCAGAAGTGCCTGGGAGTGTCTGAGGTGTGTCTGAGGGAGTGACAGAGGAGAACCTAGGAGTGTCAGAGGTGTGCCTGGGGTGTCGAAGGTGTGCCTGGGAGTATCGGAGGTGTGCCTGGGATGTCAGAGGTGTGCCTGGGGTGTCAGGGGGTGTAGAGTGTCAGAGTCCTGGGAATGTCAGAGGTGTGCCTGGGAGTGTGGACGTGTGCCTGGGTGTCAGAGGTGTACCAGGGATGTCAGTGGGTACCTGGGAGTGTCAGAGGTGTTCCTGGAGGTGTCAGTGTGCCTGGGGTGTCAGAGGATGGGAGTGTCAGAGGTGTTAACCGTGGGAGTGTCGGAGAGTGCCTGCAGTTCAGAGGTGTACCTGGGAGTGTCAGAGGTGTACCTGGGAGTGTCAGGGTTGTACCAGGGAGTGTCATTGGAGTACCTGGGAGTGTCAGAGTTGTACCTGGGAGTTTTGGAGGTGTACATGGAGTGTCAGAGGTGTACCTGGCAGTGTCAGCAGTGTACCTGGGAGTGTCAGAGGTGTGCCTGGGAGTGTATGAGGTGTACCTGGGAGTGTCTGAGATGTACCTGGGAGTGTCAGAGGTGTGAACCCGAGTGTCAGAGAAGTACCAGGGAGTGTCACAGGAGAACCTGGGAGTGTGAGAGGTGTACCTGAGAGTGTGAGAGGTGTACCTAGGAGTGTCTGAGGTGTACCTGGGAGTGAAAGAGTTGTACCTGGGAGTGTCTGAGGTGTTCCTGGGAGTGTCTGACGTGTACCTGGGAGTGTCATAGGTGTACCAGGGAGTGTCAGAGGAATACCTAGGAGTGTCAGAGGTGTACCTAGGAGTTTCAGAGGTGTACCTAGGAGTATCGGAGGTTTACCTGGGAATGTTGGATTTGTACCTGGGAGTGTCAGAGGTGTACTTTGGAGTATCGGAGGTGTCCCTGGGAGTGTACCAAACCTAAAACTGAGTGTTTTTCGTGAAAAGAAGTAAAACTAACTAAAATTCACTTAACCTAACCTAACCTAACCTAGCCTAACCTAACCTAACCTAACCTAACCCAACCTAACCTAACCTAACCTCACCTAACCTAACCTAACCAAACCTAACCTAACATAACCTAACCTAGCAACTAACGTAGCAGGCCTGGCACAACACAACTGCACCAACCTGGCAACCCAGCACAGCCCAGCCCAGCCCAGCTGGCACAGCACAACGTAACCTAACCTAACCTAACCCTAACCTTACCTAACCTAACTTTATTTCACCTAACTTCAACCTCCTAACACTGAATATCAGTGTTTTGAAAAGAAATTAAGCGTTTTCCGTGAAAAGAAGATAAAAATAAGTAAAATACATTGGTTTTCATCTAAAACTGAGTTTTTTTCGTGAAAAATAGTAAAACTAAATAAAATGCACCTAACCTAACCTAACCTAACCTAACCTAACCTAACCTAACCTAACCTAACCCAACCAATTCCAACCCAACCCAACCTATCCTAACCTAACCTAACCTAACCTAACTTAACCTAACCCAACCAAACCTAACCTAACCTAACCTAACCTAACCTAACCTAACCTAACCTAAACCTAACCTAACCTAACCTAACCTAACCTAACCTAACCTAACCTAGGTTAGGTTAGGTTAGGTTAGGTGAATTTTAGTTAGTTTTACTTCTTTTCACGAAAAACACTCAGTTTCAGATAAAAACCAATGTATTTTACTTATTTTTCTTCTTTTCACGGAAAACTCTTAATTTTTTTTCGGAACAATGATTTTCAGTGTTAGAGTTTAGGTTAGGTTAGGTTAGGTTAGGTTAGGTTAGGTTAGGTTAGATTAGGTTTGGTACACTCCCAGGTACACCTATGATACTCCTAGGTACACCTCCGATACTCCCAAGTACACCTCTGACACTCCCAGGTACTCTTCTGACACTCCCTGGTTCACCTCTGAAACTCCCAGGTACTTCTCTGACACTCCATGGTACACCTCCGATATTCCCAGGTACACCTCCGATATGCCCAGGTACACCTCCGATACTCCCAGGTACACCTTTGAGACTCCCAGGTACTCAACTGACACTCCCTGGCACACCCCTGACATTCCCTGGTACACCTCCGATATTCCCAGGTACACCTCTGACACTCCCAGGTACAACTCTGACACTCCTATGTATTCCTCTGACACTCCCTGGTACACATCTGCCACTCCCATGTACACCTCAGACACTCCCCCTTACACCTCTGACTCTCCCAGGTACACCTCTTTTACTCCCTGGTTCTCCCCTGACACACCCAGGCACACCTCAGACACTCCCAGGTACACCTCAGACACTCCCAGGTACACTTCTGATACTCCCAGGTACACCTCATACACACCTAGGTACACCTCTCACACTCCCAGGTACACCTCTCACAATCCCAGGTACTCCTGTGACACTCCCTGGTACTTCTCTGACACTCCCCGGTACAACTCTGACACTCGCAGGTACACCTTTGACACTCCCAGGTACTCCACTGACATTCCCTGGTACACCTCTGACACTCTCAGGTACACCGCTGACACTGCCAGGTACACCTCCGACACTCCCAGGTACACCTCCGACACTCCCAGGTACACGCTTCTCACCTCCCAGTGCACCTCCGACCTCCAGGTACCTCTGACCTTGGGTACACCTCTGACACTCCCAAGTTCTCCTGACATTCCACTTGGGTGCACCTCTGACACTGCAGGTACCTCTGACAATCCCAGGTACTCCTGTGACACTCCCAGGTACACCTCCGACACTCCCAGGTACACTTCTCACACTCCCAGGTACACCTCTGACACTCCCATGTACATCTCTGACACTCCCAGGTACACCTCTGACACTGCCAGGTACACCTCTGACAATCCCAGGTACTCCTGTGTCACTCCCAGGTACACCTCCGACACTCCCAGGTACAAGTCTGACACTCCCAGGTACACCTTCGATATTCCCAGGTACACCTCCGATATTCCAAGGTACACCTCCGATACTCCCAGGTACACCTTTGAGACTCCCAGGTACTTCACTGACACTCCCTGGTATTCCTCTGACATTCCCAGGTAGACCTCTGACACTCCCAGGAACATCGCTGATATTCCCAGGTACACCTCTGACACTCCCAGGTCCGCCTCCGACACTCCCAGGTACAACTCCGACACTCCCAGGTAAACCTCCGATACTCCTAGGTACACCTCTGACACTCCCAGGTACACCTCTGACACCCCTAGGTATTCCTCTGACACTCCCTGGTACACCACTGACACTCCCTGGTACACCTCAAACACTCCCCGGTACACCTCTTTCACTCGCTGGTTCTCCCCTAACACTCCCAGGTACACCTGAGACACTCCCAGGTACACCTCAGATACTCCCAGGTACACCTATGACACTCCCTGGTACACCTCAGCCACTTCTAGGTACACCTCTCACACTCGCATATACACCTCAGACACTCCCAGGTACTCCTCAGACACTCCCAGGTACACCTTTGACACTCCCAGGTACACCTCAGACACTCCCAGGTACACTCCAGACACTCCCAGGTACACTTCTCACACTCCCAGGTACACCTCCGACACTCCCAGGTACATCTGACACTCCCTGGTACTACTAAGTACACCTCTGGGAGTGTCAGAGGTGTACTTAGTAGTATCGGAGGTTTACCTGGGAGTGTCGGAGTTGTACCTGGGAGTGTCGGCGGTGTACCTGGGAGCGTGAGAAGTGTACCTGGGAGTGTCGGAGGTGTGCCTGGAAGTGTCGGAGGTGTACCTGGTAGTGTGAGAGGTGTACTTGGGAGTGTCAGAGGTGTACCTGGGAGTGTCAGCGGTTTACCTGGGAGTGTCTGAGGTTTACCTGGGAGTATCGGAGGTGTACCTGGGAGTGTCAGAGGTGTACCTGGGAGTGTCAGAGGTGTACCTGGGTGTGTCAGAGATGTACCTCGGAGTTCCAGAGGTGTACCTGCGAGTGTCAGAGGTGTACCTGGGAGTGTCAGAGGTGTACCTGCGTGAGAAGTGTGTGCTGGGGTGTGCGGGAATGTCTGGGGTGTGCCTGGGAGTGTCAGGTACCTGGTGTCAGAGGTGCCTGGGAGTGCTAGGGTGACCTGGGAGTGTCAGGGGTGTACCAGCAGAGTGTCTGAGGTGTGCCTGGGAGTGTCAGATGTGTGCCTGGGAGTGTCGGAGGTCTACCTGGCAGTGTTTAGAGTTTACCTGCCAGTGTCAGCGGTGTACCTGGGGTGTCACCGGTGTGCCGGAGTGTTAGGGGTGTATCAGGGAGTGACAGAGGAGTACCTGAGTGTCAGGGGTGACCTGGGGTGTGAGAAGTGTACATGGGAGTGTCTGCGGTGTACCAGTGTCAGAGGTGTGGAGTGTCAGGGGTTGCAGGGGAGTGTCAGTGGAGTGCCTGGAGTGTCTGAGTGTGCCTGAGTGCCAAGTGTACCTGGGAGTGTCAGAGTGTCGGACGTGTACCTGGGAGTGTCAGTGCACCAGGGAATGTCAGTGGAGTACCTGGGTGTCAGACGTGCCTGAGTGTCAGGGTGTACCTGGAAGTGTCTGAGGTGTACCTGGGAGTGTCAGAGGTGTACCTGGGAGTGTCAGAGGTGTACCTGGGAGTGTCAGGGGTGTACCAGGGAGTGTCAGTGGAGTACCGTGGAGTGTCAGAGGTGTACCTGGGAGTGTCGGAGGTGTACATGGAGTGTCAGAGGTGTACCTGGCAGTGTCAGCGGTGTTCCTTGGAGTGTAAGAGGTGTACATGGGAATGTCAGAGGTGTACCTGGGAGTTTCTGAGGTGTACCTGGGAGTGTCTGAGGTGAACCCAGGAGTGTCAGAGAAGTACCAGGGAGTGTCACAGGAGAACCTGGGAGTGTGAGAGGTGTACCTGAGAGTGTGAGAGGTGTACCTAGGAGTGTCTGAGGTGTACCTGGGAGTGTCAGAGGTGTACCTGGGAGTGTCTGAGGTGTTCCTGGGAGTGTCTGAGGTGTACCTGGGAGGGTCAGGGGAGAACCAGGGAGTGTCAGGGGAATACCTAGGAGTGTCAGAGGTGTACCTCGGAGTTTCAGAGGTGTACCTAGGAGTATTGGAGGTTTACCTGGGAATGTTGGAGTTGTACCTGGGAGTGTCAGAGGTGTACTTTGGAGTATCGGAGGTGTACCTGGGAGTGTACCAAACCTAAAACTGAGTGTTTTTCGTGAAAAGAAGTAAAACTAACTAAAATTCACTTAACCTAACCTAACCTAACCTAGCCTAACCTAACCTAACCTAACGTAACCCAACCTAACCTAACCTAACCTAACCTAACCTAACCTAACCAAACCTAACCTAACCTAACCTAACCTAACCTCTAACACTGAAAATCAGTGAAAAGAAGATAAAAATAAGTAAAATACATTGGTTTTTATCTAAAACTGAGTGTTTTTCGTGAAAATAAGTAAAACTAACTAAAATTCACCTAACCTAACCTAACCTCACCTAACCTAAACTAACCTAACCTAACCTAACGCAATCTAACCCAACCCAACCCAACCCAACCCAACCTAACCTAAGCTAACCTAACCTAACCCAACCTAACGTAACCGAACCTAACCTAACCTAACCTAACCTAACCTAACCTAACCCAACCTAACCTAACCCAACACAACCCAACCCAACCCAACCCAACCTAACCTAACCTAACCTAACCTAACCTAACCTAACCCAACCAAACCTAACCTAACCTAACCTAACCTTACCTAACCTAACCTAACCTAACCTAACCTAACCTAACCTAACCTCTAACACTGAATATCAGTGTTTTGAAAAGAAATTAAGCGTTTTCCGTGAAAAGAAGATAAAAATAAGTAAAATACATTGGTTTTCATCTAAAACTGAGTTTTTTTCGTGAAAAATAGTAAAACTAACTAAAATGCACCTAACCTAACCTAACTAAACCTAACCCAACCTAACCCAACCCATCCCAACCCAACCCAACCTATCCTAACCTAACCTAACCTATCCTAACCTAACCTAACCTAACCTAACCTAACCTAACCTAACCTAACCTAACCTAACCTAACCTAACCTAACCTAACCTAACCTAACGTAACCTAACCTAAGTTAGGTTAGGTTAGGTGAATTTTAGTTAGTTTTACTTCTTTTCACGAAAAACACTCAGTTTTAGATAAAAACCAATGTATTTTAGTTAGTCCTACCCTTTTCACGGAAAACGCTTAATTTTTTTTATAACATTGGTTTTTAGTTTTAGTCAGTTTTACTTCTTTTCACGGAAAACGACCACTTTCTTCTGAAAACACTGTTTTTAATCAGTTGTACTTCTTTTAAAAGATAAGCCCTGTTTTCTGTTTAAAACGTAGTTTTAAGTTAGTTTTACTTCTTTTCACAAAAAAAACTTCTAGATGAAAAACAGTGTATCTTAGTTAGTTTTACTTCATTCACGGAAAACTTACGTTTAATTGAAACACAGTGTATTTCTGTTAGGTTTACTTGTTTTTACGGGGAAGTAGATTTTCCAATTTTCAGGGAAATATTACCTAATTTTGCGAAGTACATTATCATAGAAAACGGGAAATTTGTATCATAAAAAATGAGAAATATCTAGTTTCCGGTAAAGTTGGTTATCTACTTTCCCGAAAAGCAGATAGATTTTCTACTTTTCGGGAAAGTAGATTATCGACTTTTCGGGGGAGTAGATTTTCGAATTTTGGGGGAAATATTACCTAATTTTGCGAAGTAGATTGTCATAGAAAACGGGAAATTTGTATCATAAAAAATGGGAAATATCTACTTTCCGGGAAAGTTGGTTATCGACTTCCGAAGTAGATACATTTTAATTCACCGGACTCAGAAGATGCACTTTCGTCTTACTCAGAATGCGACCT
>NW_024714835.1:0-22500 GCF_018991925.1 Homarus americanus
AAATCTTTAAAATACGTCAGTAATGAACCACAGGAAAGAAGAATCAATAAATAATGAATAAAAACGAATGAAAACAATTCAGATAACCAGAAGGGAAAAAGAAAAAGAAAGACTGTAAAAAGAAAGAAAATAAGCGAGAGATTAGAGGCAGGAACCAGGAATGGAGAAGCAGTTCGGACTCAGGAAGGACGGAGGGAGGGCAGGGGGGGTGGGCGGGCGGGAGGTGGGTGGGCAGAGGCTCGCTCGTTTGTGCCTGGGTATAAGCCCCCTACCCGACGATCCTGCCCTCTCCCGTGCTTTGATATGCCCGCACCACAGAAAATGGGTATGCCTATTCAACTCTCCCCCACTCAACCCCCCACACACACAAAACCACCCTACAACCCCCCTCCCCCTTATAAACACAATCAAGCATGCCTCCCCCCTCTCTCTCTCTCTCTCTCTCTGTCAAGACCTACCCACTGCTAATCTGACTTCTACATATATACTGTTAATGAATATGTTGTATTTCTTTGTGTATGAACACTCTGTCACCGTGAAGTGATACCTCAGTGTCAAGACCTGACTGAATTATCACAATAGGCAAACTGTACTACAAACTTTGACAATAAATTTGTTAAACTAAAAAAAAAAACTAATACTTGTATACATCTCCCATTTTCTCTCTTTATCATTATCTCTTTTTTCTTATTTACAATCACTCTTTCTGTCTCTTTCTCCATACATTCACTCTTTTCTTGTTATACTCTCTATCTCTCTCTCTCTTTATTATATAGTTTCTCTGCCTCTGTTCTCCTCTCCTCATACACACACATGCACACATGATATATTATTATTATTACTACTACTACACACACACACACACACACACACACACACACACCACACACACACACACACACACCTGACCCTGACCTTGTATCTTTCGTTGTTATAAATATATTTCTTATCTACTAAAGTTTGAGCAATGCTATTTATATCTTCCCACTGAAAGCTGATTGGCCGGCTGGATGATAATTAGTTATATCTGATTGATTTTATCTCAGTCCAGGCTGTTTAACTTAGATGATTCATTGCTATGTGACTGTTGTTACGACAGGAGGAGTCCATAACTGGTTCTTCAGAAAGGTATCAGGCTGGATGAACTAACAACAGGCAGGAGAATTTGACTGGATTTATTGACTGTAGGAGTATCTGACTGGGTGTACTGACTGAGCAGGTGAGCATCTACAGTAACTCTGGGTACAGTGAGGGGCTTCTTTGGTACACTCTTCCAAAGAACACACAAGTCCTTCGTCTTTTGAGAGTGTTCTCAGGTGTTAATGCATTACAGTTCCCCAGGATACAACAGCTTGGTGTCTTGCAGTCAGTGGCAGGGGCAAGGAGGGTGGGAGGGAGGAGGAGGGAGAGCAGGCCGGGGTGATGCGGCCTTCTCATCTCCCAGCCCTCAGCATCCAGCTCTTCCTGTGATGGAGAAAAGAACTTTTTAGATTGTGTTATGACGATTTTTATACTAAAATTCTAGCAACAAAAGACAGATATTTGTTTAGAATACTTATTTTATTTTGGTATAACTTTATCAAGTAATCTAAATGATGAGTCATATATTACCTAGATCTCCTGCAACTATTCTAGGTTATTACAGGTAATGTTTACCATTGTTTACTTTACCTGTACTGTTGTATATGTACGCGCTTAACGACAACAAGCATGATTATACTGAATAAATATCTATCTACTTATCTATCTTATTATTATTCATTATATATCTTAGTTTGCATTTTATTTATTTATTTGTGTAAAAAGAACAAGAAGTGTGTTAGTTGTAGGTGTGTGTTAAGAGTGGTGTGTGTTGGGGGAGGTGTGTTGTTAGAGTGTGTGTGTTGGGGGAAGTGGTGTGGCGTTAAGGAGGTGGTGTGTGTGTTGGGAGGTGTGTGTAAGGAGTGTGTGTTGGGGGGTGGTGTGTTGGTGGAGGTGGTGTGTGTTGGAGTGTGTGTGGGGAGAATGGTGTGTGTTTGATAAGACACAGGGCCAGAACAGGAGGATACAACAAGACAAACAACAACAAGACGAACCACAACAAGACGAACCACAACAAGAGGAACCACATCGACTAAATTACCTCCAGTGGATGCAATTGAACGACCCAAAACACACCTTGTGGCACATCCAGAAATCAATTATAATCTCCTAAATTTATATACACAACTTAGGGTCTCGTGTTTTTACTCTCTAACAATTTTAAACATTAGACACATCATTTATTCCCTTGACACATGAACTTACTTATTATATTTTTTTCTTTTTGACGGAGGAGCAGGCAAATTTATAATTATTGAAGATGTTTTCAGTTAATATAATTTTTCATTTAGATTATAATTAATATGGGGTTTTTTTATTAGTTAGAAATTGGTTTGAGCTGTTTTCAGTCTCCAAATGAATGGGAGATAGAAAGAGAGAGAGATAAAGCGTAAGAAAGGGAAGAAGAAGTACAGAAAATAGAATAAGAGAAATCATACTGAACAGACAACAGAGTCTATCACATAACTTAATACCGTTACAATCTTAACCCGACACAGACTTTCAGCTGTCTACCTGAGTAAGATCTAAGCTTCCCTGAGCAAGATTAAGCTTTCCTCCTACCGCCACGAACACCAACCTCGGAAATTACTGATGATTATTTTTTCCTCCCGTGTCAGCTAATTTTATTATCTTAGTTTATCAAGAGTTATGTCACCTTAAAACTCAGTAAACAATGAAGATGGCTCATTAAGATGCTGAAGGTACAACGGTCACCATCTACCAGTAATACCTTAACGTCGTTATTAACCTGAGTGTTAAGTATAATACATATATCATCTGTTATATATTGAAGGATAATATACTCATAATATATCTTCAGACTTGAAAAAGATTGTGTATGAGAACATATTATTTATAATATATGTAATTAAAGTGGTTGATTTAACAGGTTAGAATAATATTTACCGTGTTAATTAACGATGCCCGTTTTGTACCACAAGAAAGGTAGCATGGAACCTCAAGGTTGAAAAGAGGCCAGAAATACGTCCTATGGTGTCAGTTATTATGATTAGATGCTTTGGAAGTGAGTGTGTGTGTGTGTGTGTGTGTGTGTGTGTGTGTGTGTGTGTGTGTGTTAGATGTGTTGTGTGTGGATATTGTTATTTTGTTGATTAGACGGACAGGTGAAGGGTACATTGTTTGCTAGTCCAGGGAGTGATTGATTAGTGCACTACTACAGTAACCAATGAGCATTAGTCCTTTTCTCTAACAGCACCACATCCAGCTTCAGTCATAGCGCCAATCTCAGCACCAGTAAATAAAGTAACCACAGAGCGATCATCAGCATCATTAAATACCATTCAGCATCTTCACACCATTTACCCTGCAGACCCATATTTCCAGCACCGGACCATAAATCACCATCCTACACCATTTATCACACAGAAGGGTTACCTCCATCCTCGCACCTACCAACCACTACACCACACGACCAGCTTCACCAACACCACACCACCACACCACACCCTCAACCTCACCAACACCATCAACTCTCATTGCCTACACCATCTGTCTCCATACCATCACCCAACTACAGCCACACCATCAGGCAGTTTGCTAGACCACACTTACTACCCCACAGATAAAGCCACCAGTCGTCAATCTTCAACGAGCAAAGCCAAAACCAGTTCTTGATCTTCCCCAGAGAATCGAGGATCGTTCATTCACATTGACCTGACTTACTCCTTTAGTTAGTGATAATATAACCCTCTGGAGATAGTATAGGAGTTAGTATAGCCTTTATTGGTGATATATAGCTTTTTCGATATTATTATAGCTTTTTGTTGGTGATATTTGTAGCATGTATAAATATGAATTGATCGTAACAGGTTGGTTGGTGGATCACAGGTTAAATCTCGATTGTTTTCGTGATAAAGGTTGAATCCTTCTTGACATACTTTAAGATAGACTTCCAGTACTTGTGATACCAAACGTTTATACTTTTTATGTTTATTTTGTGTTCTGTATAATCCTTTTTTCTCTTCTTTTATTTGTTTTTATCTGTTTCTCTTACTAAAACTGTGGAATCTATTGAAACGTTTCCATGATAACTTACGAACTACGAGAAACATTTTGAGTTCGTAATTCAAACATAAAACAGAGGAACCATCGTACTATACAAATAAAACATGAGACACACACACACACACACACACACACCAAAACACCTAGTGAAATCTACCCCCCCTCAAACTACATCACTCCCGATACATACCACCTCATGAGTTGTGTACAAGGCAGGTAGGTTCATCTCTACTTGGATCTATACATTGCTGGCTGACGCTGACGATAACGACAACAAACACAACAACAAAACCTGAATCCCTCTCGTGTAAGTAAGTCCCCCCTCGCCCCCTTCTCCCCCCCCTCGCCCCCCTCTCCCCCCCTCGCCCCGCCCTTCTCCCCCCAAAGACGATATCCATGGAACACAAACAACAAAAACGATAAAAACGTGAAACACAAAAACTATCAGAAAATTAATCAAAAAATATTGATCTCTAATACAATTGAAGCAAAAACACACAAACTGTCATCAATTATTGCAGAATACATTTCAGACCCAAAATAAGCTAAACAAAAAAAAATACGACAACTCCCACAACCTTATATCAAAATATGGATCTTTCTCAAATAAATACGATTCAATGGTAATTTATCTGGATATATAATTATGTGGAAATTAATGAGATAAAGCCTTATGTATAAAATAATAGATCAGACTTTATATCCTTACCCAACACACACACACACACACACACACACACACACACACACACACACACACACACACACACACACACACACACACACACACACACACACAACAGAATCTCATCCCGATCGACTTTATCCAATTTAGGTTATCCTCTACACACATTGTTCAACCTCTGTCAAATTTCATTACAATCAGGCAATCCAATTTTGAAATAATCTGTTTATAGAAAACTGAAAACATGAACACACACACACACACACACACACACACACACACACACACACACACACACACACACACAGGGGAATTGAAAACTATAACACCTGTGTATAAAAAAGAGAATCTGTGTGTTAATTAAAATCGTGATGATAATCTAGAGAGGAAAAAAAAGCCACACATGTAAAAACCACCTAGACATTACAAAGTCACCATTTAACAAGTACACCTGAAGTAGCAGACAGAAGAATATTCCTCTCCTTCACTTATTGGTTCACCTCTTTATAGAGGTTATTCGCTTATATTTAGTGTATATGACAACTGGTGTTACATACTTCACTCTCTTTACGACCCAAGAGTCATGTGCGAACTGGTTTTATTATCAAGAGACAGGATAAGAATTTGTGATTTGTTTAAGTGGAGTTCATCTCACCACATGTTGGTTTGTTTCGGGTTTTTGTGAGGTCTTTCGGTCTTTAAGTGGTTATATTATCTTCGAGTTAATGAACAGTAATGAAGGCTCTCTAGACACAGTTAGCTAAACCAATAGTATCGAGGTGAGGGTGTGGTGGTGATGAGGGGGTGGTGAGGTGGTGTGGTGTGGAGAAGTGGTGGTGAAGAGAATTGGTGTGGTGGTGAGAGGAGATGGTGGTGAGGTAGGGAGGTGGTGGTGAGGCGGGGAGGTGAGGGGTGGTGGTGATGAGGTGGTGGTGAGGTAGGGGTGGTGGTGAGGGAGGGTGGTGGTGACGAGTCTTTAATGACACAAGACACTGATAACGAATTGTCATGTATATATATATATGTATGTATGTATGTATGTATGTATTGTTACGAACCACGCCACCAATTGTCATGATCTACCTACCCAGCACTACGAACCACGCCATCTATTGTCCTCATCACCTACCCAGCACCACGAGCAACGCCATCTAGGGACGAAACAGAGTATGACTACTCTTAGTTACCACTCCCGGGTTTCCCTTCTCCATATCCTGGTTGTTGCGTCTCCTCAAAGTCTTCTTCGTCATCTCCAGTTCGAGGAGAGTTCAGTTAACTCTGGAAAGTGACCACAGGATCACCTATCCTGGGAACCTACAGCACAGTGACTACCTACCGTCTTCTACAATACTCAGCCTTACTTCATAAATCAATCTCATCCGCTTAAGTATTGTAAACCTTATATTGCCTCCCACCTCCACATGCAGAATTGTTGTATGTTGTATAAATATGCATATATTGTGTTTTGAGTTAAGTATGGTTGGGTAAATTATAGAAAGCTGAATATTTTGTTGGAATTTATGGTACTTTATTATACACAACAAAAACTCGCATCCTTTGTCTACCCTTTTATAGTCCGATTGTCTTTGTTTTTTGCTGTTGCCTGTTGGGATCTGGGTAGACTACTATATTCCCTAAACCCAATAGCCAACTTATTTACTTATGTAGTCACTGGATATTGGAAGCACGTGTTTAACTTTTCAACTTTATTTTCTGTCTTTTGGTGATTGTATACCACCATCACCATCACCGCTATCACCATCATCATCATTTTCATCACCACCACCATCACCACTATCACGATCATCATCATTATCATCATCATCATCATAGTTCCTCGGTGATGTGAGAACCACTGGAGAAGTCACACTGCAGGTGACCGTGAGCAGCTTCAGTCACCTCGTTACTGGTACACTTGTCAGGTAGAGTCTCTGGTTCATCTCCTCTCTTAGCATCTCTTCTATGATGCTGTGCTATGTGCTTCACCCCTCTCCTGTACTGTGCTGTGCTGTGCTATGCTGTTACCCCTCTCCTGTACTGTGCTATATATGCCTCTCCCCTGTGCTGTGCTGTCTTCTGCTGGGGCAACCTCCCATTCCTCCCACACAAGCCTGCCTCGTATCAGACACCTTCAGATACACCTTGACGTCATCAACGGTACACCGCCAACCCGACAATTTATCAACAACACCTTGACAGCTGTATGACACGTAAATAAGCCTTCAGTGAATAAGAAAGAACAAATTTCCGCACGAAAAAAACAAACGGATTATAGCGACGTTGATTCTAAAAGAACAGAATATTGCTTGCGATATAAATAAAACAAAATTTACATACCCGCAAATAATTCCACTATTCAGCAAAAATGTGTATGGGTTTAACCTATAAACACTATAACATAACTTCCAAATAATACCTTAATTGATGTTTATTTCTCCACACACACACACACAGTATCCTCAACCAGCTCTTTTTACCGGTGTTTGGTATTCAATTCTCATCCCTTCAACGTCTCAGACTACCCCCAACATTCAGCGTCTCAGACTACCCCCACTTCGCTCCAGACTACCCCCAACCCAGCGTCTCAGACTACCCCAACATCAACATCTCAGACTATCCCCAACCTTCACGCGTCTCAGACTACCCCAACCTTCAACATCTCAGACTACCCCCCAACCTTCAGCATCTCAAACCCACCGACTACCCCAACCTCAGCGTCTCCAGACTACCCCAACCTTCAACGTCTCAGACTACCCCAACCTTCAACGTCTCAGACTACCCCCAACCTTCAACGTCTCGGATACCCCCAACCTTCAGCGTCTCCAGACTACCCCCAACCTTCAGCGTCTCGGACTACCCCCACCCTTCAGCGTCTCGGACTACCCCCAACCTTCAGCGTCTCGGACTACCCCCAACCTTCAGCGTCTCGGACTACAGAATCTTTCAGTGTATCTGGAAAGCTCCTGCAGGCCAGAAGGGTTTCTTCCTCCTCTCCGTCTCATCCTCAAACTTGGAGTATAGGCTACTCGATGTTTTCCTGGCGTTAGTGAACAGATAGAGATCCGTCACAACATCGCCTCTTACGTAAGAAACGCACGCGCACCTGACAATCTAAGAATACCTTTAATAAGCCCGTGTGCTGACCGGCGAGCTAAGGTAACGCGTACGGGCACTCACGATATAGCATCAAGATGATTCGGAATGCTCGTCTGGGGATGACACAATACCTCGTTACAAATAATTGAGGAGGTGATTAACTACGGAACCCTCGGCAATTACGAATACAGTCGTTAGGTCCTAGGCTTCTCAAAAAAGCATAACAATGCAATTGGGTGGTTAACGAAATGCGCAGCAGGGATTACACAGTCTGACAAAAGTCCTCGTTATGAACACTGACGCAGTAATCGGTGAGGCTCTGAACGTCGACGATGTATGTCACCACCTGGGGCTTCTCATAATCTGATGAACTCAACACCTGGTCTTCCCCGGCGGACTCCAAGAAGGCAACAGACGAGGAGAGAGGCTTTAGCATATTTCAAAGATCTTGATACTTACGGTATGTTTACGTCTTGAGTGGTATACTTAGATACCATTAGAATAAAATTTATCGATCCTTTACTATCAATCGTTAACTATTATATATATATAAATATATCGTCAGGGCAGAGACATATATTCTATCAAGTTCTTTAAAACCTTACCTCCGTAGAACTTCATATACCTCTATACTTTTCTCTTTGTCTTATAATATTTACCTATAAGATTTTTTTATATATATCCTATTTATGTATATATTATTTTTATCTATTTTATTATAAATAACTTCAATGTACTTACCAGTTTATTCTCTTTATATAATGTCATCTTTATTTTATTTATTACCAGAAGTGACAGACTTAGCTATTGTTTGTACATAATATATTTTACTTATTTAAGCTGTAGACAGGTTGAGATATGGCTTATGTCTGGGAAGAGAATTTAGGGGTACCCCTCGACCTAGCGCCAGGAGAACATTCGTCGTGTATTATGTGCCGTGGTCTCATTGAGGGGTAATATTTTGTGCACACCATCTAGACAAGAATTGATGGATAATGACATGTGTTGCTGAGGAGAGAGAGGGGGAGGAGGGAGGGAAGGAAGAGAGATGGTTGGAAAGGGTTCATGTTTCAGGTGGGAGGTGGTAATTGTGTTGTGTGTTCTTAGTGTGTTTTTGTGTTCCTTTTGTGGAAGTGTTTGTGTGTATTTTGTTTGGTGTTTGTTTTGTGTTCATTTGTGTTTGTGTGTGTGTGTGTGTTTTGTTCGCTTGGTGATTATTTTATCTGTTTGTTTTTGAGTGTGTGTATACAGTTTCTGAAATTACCGTAGTCTAATATGATAACCTACCCTAACCAAACCAGCAGAAGAAACACACACACACACACACACACATGGCAAGAGAACAGCCCGAGGAAAAAAACAAACAAACTAACAGCTACTGGATGAATTAACAGATAGATAAACTGACAGACAGATAGACAGCTTTCCACGATAAATATCCCGAGATAAGACTACAGCCATAGCACGACCCTGACGTACACCGGAACTGCTCCCGACAGACCGACAGCATCTCTGCCTAATTGTACTGACACCTGGTATTTAATTCGAAGTCTTTCACGGACAGTAAGCTGTCAGTGTGTGTGTGTGTGTGTGTGTGTGTGTGTGTGTGTGTGTGTGTGTGTGTGTGTGTGTGTGTGTGTGTTACTCCTGGCCTGCAGTGAGCGTAAGAACAGACAACTCAGGCTACATTTCACTCGACTCTACCGACAACACGAAAAAAGGTGAAATAAACGTTTTTTCCTCATATGTACTGTATATTTATCAGTGTAACGATGCTATTACCTATTTATCCTACACGATGTATTTTTTCTCTCACCTACTGTATCATTGTAGCCCTATATCTCTGGCTACAGTAGTGACGTCATATTCCTGTACAGCGGTGATTATATTATCCTTTATGACGTGTTGAGCCAAATGTAAGGTGGAAAAACAAAAAATTTGCATACCGGGTCAGTGAATCTTCGTCGTAAGAACATAAGAATGGATGAAACTGCACCGGGCCTTTATTTATACTAGGCAGCCCCGTTTACACCCATATTTGAAGCTTCTCTGTTCCAGTTAATGGTGGTGCTCGGCCAACCCTGTCTCACGCCTCTATCTAATTTGTCTAATTTAAAACCATTGTTAGAGTTCGCTTCTGGTAGTTTAAGTACCTATAACAAAACGTACTTTTAGGTATCACCTACGTTTAACCCTTTGTTTAATCTAGGGAATCGATATCCGTCTACCGCATAATCCAAGTGAAGGGTCTCACATAGGCGAGATATAACGTCGCTTGTTTCCAGCAAATACGCATTGTTCTCTTGGTGTTACATTCCTGTCCTCCAAGTTCGCTAAGTTCTTCCTTACATTTCACTAGACGATCCTCCCTGCCTGGCCAGGTGCCAGGTGAAGGCGCCCCAATCTTGCACACCAATCCGACACCTGTTAGCTGCCAACCCCAAACCACAAGACACCGCCATCTTTATTGCCCAGAACCGCCTTCGCGCCCACCGTTCCCTTCCCACGGTGCACTCCTCCCCTTGTGCACTCGCCTCCCCTGGTGCTGCTCCCCGGTGCACTCCCTCCCCGGTACTCCTCCCCGGTGCACTCGCCTCCCCCTGGTGCACTCGCCTCCCCTAGTGCCTCGCCCCCCAGTACTCGCCCTCCCCAGTCACTCGCTCACTCGCCCCCCGCTACTTCCCCCCCTCCTCGCCCCCAGTGCACTCGCCCCCTCCAGTGCACTCCGCCCCCCCAGTGCACTCACCCCCATTTTCCTTCCCCCCACACTCATAAACACACTAATACAATCGTACTCGAGGAATGTCAACCAACCACTTTTTCTCTGACCGACCGATTAATCCATCACTGTCAGTCTCTCCCTATGAGTACAAAATGGTACAAAGTGAGGGAGAGGATGAGGGAGATGATGAGATGGTGAGGGAGAGGGTGAAAGGGTGAGGGAGATGATGAGAGCGTGAGGGAGAGGGTGAGGGAAGGGTGAAAGGATGATGGAAGAGAGTGAGGGTGAGGGAGGGATAAGAGGGTGATGAGTGAGAGAGGGAATACAAGGGTGAGGGAGATGATGAGAGGGTAAGGGAGAGGGTAAGGGAAAGGGTAAGGGAGAGGGGTGAGGGAGAGGGGTGAGGGAGAGAGTTCCACCTGTTGCAAGTATTTCGTGTTTTAACTCTCATCCTTCTTCAATTGTTAGACAAAAGGTACCAGATGTAGCGCCTTGATGTGTGTGTATAGTGGACAGTGTAGAGTTGTCTCCTGTACGTCTGGAAAGTCGTAACAAACACATACAGAAGACACAAGCTCTGTTTTTGTTATTTTTTTTTTTACGACTCCGCCCAGACGTAATGTGACGTAAGGAGATGAAGGGGGGAATTAGGTTTCTGTGGGCAATGGACAGAGTAAGGCTTGACAATGCTGAGTGTACCAGTCGGAAATGTCACCAACTGTACCATCACAATCATACAACAACACAAACACTTTACCAATATGACAAATTTATATCAATGTATATGAAGTTCCACGGGTAATTTACATGGGCCATTAAATATCCCCCCCCCTTAATTATTTACAAAGGCCAACTACTGTGCACCCGACGACCATTAATGCCCCGCCCGAGAATTTAGGACCCGACGCACGGAATCTGGAGTTACGGCCGGGTTAAAGATGCTCGTATTTTGTTTGTAGAAGGAGTTATTAGTAATTAGAAGAATTACTGAGATCGGCCAGGTCGTTAGGGGGAGAGGAAGGATGAAGGTAGGGAGGAGGGATGGAAGAGGAGGAGGAGGAAGGAAAGGGAAAGATGGCTGGAGGAGGAGGAGGAGGAGGAAGAATAAGATGAGGAAGAAGGAAGGGATGGAGGGTCCTAAAGTAACGTTGGAATACATACATACATACATACATACATACATACTTACTCAGCAATTCAACAGTCATGCAGCATTCTACGAGAAGTAATTAAATTCGTCCATTACATGCAGTCATGACATAATACACTAATTAAATGCTTAATTACACCTTGCATGGCGTTGATGAACTTTGTGCGTCATTATAATGCTCAACATCATCGTGCAGCGTTTTAATTACCCTTAACAACTCATTAAATCCTTAACTGCATCCTGTATGAGCTCTAGTGGTAAGAATATATCATAAATTTACCCTCATACGTTTTCACCCCAAGTATAAATAAATAGAAGGAAATAGAGGAAAAAGTTATCACATATGACTTGGTCCAATGCTATTTAGGAGGGTTCAGATCAGCGTGGCATCGATTCTTAAAGGTTCAGATACACACTTAGAGAAGTAGAAGCATTTTCTTTATACACATATACATATATACACAAACATATACACATTGGTACAAAACACACTTACACACTTACATATACACACTATATACACTATTATGCAAATTATATACTCAACTAATGAGTTATCTTGTGGGTTACCTGTACAGAGACTTAGGTATTTTAGACACTCGTTGGTAAATGATAGTGGCGCTGATATTAAGTAGACAAGCATCCTGTCAATGCTGTGGTCTAACGTTAGCCCTTCTGAATGTTAAGTGGGAGATCAAAACATACTGCTTGGCCACCCACACAACGACGACAAGAGGTGTGTGGGTGTGAAGAAAGACAGAGACAGACATACAGACAAAGCATGAACTAATCTAACCTAATCTAACCTAATCTAACCTAATCTAAACTAACCTAAACTAACCTAACCACGCACACACTCCAAATAATTGAGTCTACGGATTAAACACATCACGTTTGGAGAATTCGAGTAATTGATTGGCTGATATTATCGTCCTATCACTCCCTACTTAGCGTCACACAGCATCATACACTCCAACACAGCACTACACAGCCCAACACAGCACCACACAGCCCAACACAGCATGACACAGCATCAAACAGCATCAACACAGCACTACACAGCCCAACACAGCACTACACAGCCCAACACAGCACCACACACCACAACACAGCACCACACACCACAACACAGCACCACACACCACAACACAGCACCACACACCACAACACAGCACCACACAGCACAACACAGCACCAACACAGCACCACACATCACTAATGATTATAAAGCAATACTAACGTCAACAAAATCACCATTACCACCGACACTACCAATCACCATAAATCACTATCAATCACCATTAACAACAAGAGAACTCCCAAAGGCTTCTTCTGGTTATGGTGGCTGTATCGTGAAGAACAAGAAGAACAAGAACATGAAACGAACAAGATGAACAAGAACAAGTACATGAAACGAAGAAGAACAAGAAGAACAAGAACATGAAACGAACAAGATGAACAAGAACAAGTACATCATAAATAAGAAAAAAATATGAAAAACAAAAGCAATGACATAAACAATAACAAGAAGAACAATAAGAATAGGAACAAAGACATAAACAAGAACAACAACAAGAATAATAAAGACAATAGAGATGAGACACAAATAAAACAAGAGAGAGAAAGTAAAGATGAAGAAAAGTTGAAGAAAATAATAAACTACAATCAAGAAAATAATGATATAGGTAAAAATGGAAAAGAAATCAGAGGAAAATTATTAAAAACGGGAAAAAATTTATAAAACAAGGAAAATATTTAATAAAACAGGGAAAAAAAGTTAATAAAACGGGAAAAAATGAATAAAACGGGAAAAAAGTAATAGATGCATAATTTGTAGGATCCAAAATGAAGAAGAAATACCGTTAATTAATTCCCTTACAGTAGGATCTAATTATACATTCGCTGTGGTGATTTACTCAAGACATAATGGCTACTATGGCTTGGTTAACTGCCTACCCCCCTCCCCCCTCCCCCCCTCCTCATCTATATTTTGTGCCCCAGCTGCTCATGAGATCTTATTTGTGGGGGGTTGAGAGGGATGAGGGGGGGGAGGGGGAATAGGGTGTGGTTGTAGAGGGGTGAGGATGAGGAGGGTTAGGAGGGGTGATGGGGGGGAAAGGGGTGGGGCTACAGGGGGCAAGGGAGGGATGGGGGAGATGGGGTTATAGGGGGTGAAAGTGGGGGAGGGGGGGAGGAAAAAGGTTGCGGAGGGGGAGGGGGGGGACTTAGCATGTAAACCGTATAGGCTAAAGCAAGAGTGAGTAGCCCTGGACAGAACAATGTGATTATACTTGTTGAGTGGCCCCTGGTAACTACCTCAGGTTAACGGGAAGGTGAATAGCCTGGCTTTACTTGAGGACCTTGTTGACATACTAGGTGGATGGTGGACTGAGTTAGTGGGGGCCCTGAAGCAAGCATTAGGAACAAGTTAGGGCCCTGAAGCGAGCAATATGAACTTATTAGGAGCTTTCTAACACAAATATACGTTTTATTGTACGACAAAACATGTAAAAATAAACCAAACAAATGTAGACTATAACAGGTAAGTATCTCTAAAACACAACCATGTTTTATAGTCGAAATTTATAGCCCACAGTCATCTAAAACCACCAAACATTCATATACGTTTGAATTACTTTTTTTATTAATAATTTTACTCATAAATTTCACGAAAAGTCCAGCTATTATTATTTTCTTTTACAACTGTAAGTATATGAGTAAAACCAGATACTCTTACATGTATTAAAGAACATATAACACACTCGTAATTACTCCTTTAGATGATTATATAGATATTTATTTTATATAATGTCAGTATGAGTTATACATACTGATAGGAATATACTAATACGGGATATACTTGAATAAATCTAATGATGTAACTAAGTCTTAATCTGTGTCGGATATTCTTAATCATACCTAGAGTGTCTGTACGTATGTCTATTAAACCAATAATTACAAATAAACATAACATCTAATTATCGACGCCACGTACGATACACAACAAAGTATGGCAAATAAGCCTCAACACCCATACAGACACACACACCGCACACAAACAGACACACTATATACAAACAAACACACACCATACATAAACAAACACACACCATACACAAAAACACACACCATACACAAACAAACACACATCATATGCACACAAACACACACCATACACACAAACACACACCATACACACACACAAACACACACCATACACAAACAAACACACACAAACACACACTATACACACACAAACACACACCATACACACAAACACACCATACACAAACAGACACACACATACACACAAACACACACCATACACACACAAACACACACCATACAAACAAACACACACCATACACACACAAACACACACATACGCACAAACACACACCATACGCACAAAACACACACCATACACAAACAAACACATCATACGCACAAACACACACCATACACAAACAAACACACACCATACACACACAAACACACACATACACACACAAACACACACCATACACAAACAAACACACACCATACAAACAAACACACACCATACACACAAACACACACCATACGCACAACACACACCATACGCACAAACACACACCATACACAAACAAACACATCATACGCACAAACACACACCGCACACAAACAGACACACTATATACAAACAAACACACACCATACATAAACAAACACACACCATACACAAAAACACACACCATACACAAACAAACACACATCATATGCACACAAACACACACCATACACAAAGAGTATATATCCCAAGGTGTATATTACATCAATCACCCGATATAAACCCTTGATCAGATACAATAGCGGTAGCCCTACTGACCAGCAGCTTCCTGACCGTCTTCTGCTCTATAATTACCGGTGTTTCTCTGTCGCCTACCGGTGTTGTGAGACTTTTGATTAATGTCGAGATTACAGGTGTGTTGGTGGTGGCAGTGACGCGTGGCCCAGGTAGGTGAGGTGAGGGGTGTTACCTGGTTGGTGTGAGTAGGTGTTCGGCTTTCTTGGTAGAGTATAGCTTCTGACAGTAGAGAGAGAGAGTGTGTGTGTGTCTATGTGTGTGTGTGTGTGTCTCTCTCTCTCTCTCAGGACCACACACACACCTGAAGGCCATAGGTGTAGCAGGTAGCTGTAGGCTGTGATAAGACCTATTGTGGGCGGCAATGAAGTTTGAGTAATGAAACGTTTCGGTGAGATGATAAATCCACAAATAGACCTTTGTCTCACCATCTGCCCCTCCCCCACCCTACCGCCAACCATCCCCCAGCTAACCTAGCCCCCACCCATCCTACCACACCCCCCATAACCACCCCCATTTCACCTCACCCACCCACAACCAGCTCCCTACCTCTTCAATTTACTCACCCATGAAAATAGTTATTCATCATAACTAATATATCATTTAAGTCACCTTTTACCCCTTACCTGTAATAACCTTACCTGTTCTCCTCTGACCATCTACTCACCTGCCTAAGTCTCTCCAAACCAACCCTACCCTACCCTACCCTACCCTACCCTACCCAACCCTACCCTACCCTACCCTACCCTACCTTACCCTACCCATCACCATTTATCAGACAACTACAATCAATAAAAAAAACAATCAAAAGCTCAATAAAACAACAGACCTCACCTGTTTTCTTTCAGGTATATACAATTATTGGTGTAATTTTACCTGGCCGGCCGCTACCTGAGTGGGCAACGTGGTGCAGGTGTTGTTAATCAGTATATAATGGATGTCCTGGAAGTAAGGCTGGGAGGATTGGTTAAGGAGCTGAGGATATGGGATGAGGATATGGCGAAGGATGATACTAGAGAAAGGTGGGGCAGGTAAAGGTAGTGATAATTAATGGGGGGAGCTAGGAGGGGAGTGGAAGACCCTATTTTCCATATACAAGCACTGCACACGGTAACCACAAGCATCTATCTCTTAACACTACACTTATTCCCCGCAAGCACCGCAAGCAGAGTAGGTAAGGGCCACATGCGACCCCAAACAACACCGCAAGCAGTTCCCGGCTCCGCTATCAACCTCTCCCACAGTTACCACTAACAGTTCTGGTAAGTATCACAAGTAGCTGATCCAAGCACCGAAAGTAACACACACAAGCACCGAAAGTAACACACACAAGCACCGCAAGAATACTAGACAGCAACCACAGGCAGCCAATACAAACACCACAAGTAATATAAGATACAAGCAGCACAAGAATACTAGCCAACAACCACAGATAGCCAATGCAAACAACACAAGAAGCCATTCAAGCACTACAACAGCCCATGCAAGCACAATATACAACTGATACAAGCATCACAACCAGCCCACACGAACACCACAAGACGTGCAAGCAGGCGACAGCAGCAGCAAATGTAGATACCATAACCAGTGCTTGCAAGTCCGTCAATCAGCCCACGCAAGCAAGCACAAGCAGCTAGATCGAGCAATACAATCGACCAAATTAAGCACCATAAGCAATTCACACAAGCTACTGTTCCTCTCTCTATTTATCTCTTTTTTTTTTTCTCTCTCTATTTATTTCGCTCTCTCTCTCAACTCCCAAAACACAATCAGCATTATCGCCCACTCTCCTTGCCTCCCTCCTCCTTCCCTCCTGTTCCTCTTCCTCCCTGGTAACTCCCCCAGCTCTTCAAGCACCAGCAAGCACCTGCTCCACCACCACCACAAACACCACCCTGCAAGCACCACATATATCTTTACTGTTGACACGACAAGCACTTCAAATCAATTTTCCCGAATCTCCTCATAGGTTGGGGGAAGAGGAGGAGGAAGAGTGAGGAAGAGGGAGAAAGAGGAGGGGGTGATAATAGGAAGGAGGGTGAGAGAGAGAGAGAGAGAGAGAGAGAGAGAGAGAGAGAGAGAGAGAGAGAGAGAGAGATGTAGATAGAGGGAGTGGTTAAATTACAGGGGAGAAAAAGTAAAGGGAGGGAGGGAGAATAATTGAAGTAGGGAGATGAAAAGAATAAGAGAAGAAGAGGAAGAAACAAAAAAGAGAAGGAAGAAATTTAGTAGAAATAAAGAAGGAAGAGGAGCGAAGGAGGAGGAGGAAAAAAAGGAAGGAAGAATAGTTAGATGATAAAGGAGGGAAGAGAAGAGGACAAGAGGGAGGAACTGAGGGAAAAGAAGAGGTTACCTTTTTATAGTTCAATAGTTTTCTTTTACAACGAATGCAAATATACGTGGGGGAGGGGAGGGAGGAGGGAGGAGGGAGAGAGAGGAAGGGATGCGGAATGGCAGACGGAGGAGGAGGAGGGAGGGGTAAGGACGGGGAGAGAAGTAGGAGGAGAGAAGGAGAGGGAAGGTCAAGAGGCAGAAGGGGGAGGAGAGGGAGGGAGTGGAGAGGTAGAGAGAGGGGTGAAGGAAGAAGATTATGACCTCGGTAAAGGAGAGAAGGAGAAGGGTGGGTTAAGTAACGTGTGGAGAGAAAAAAGAAGGAGAAGGAACAGGAAGGAGGAGGAGGAGGAGGAGGAAGAAAGATCAGGAGGAGAGAGGAGGGAGTAAGAGTAAGGAGGAAGAAGGAGGAGGAATAGGACGTAGTAGGAGGAAGGAAGGAGGGAGTAGGAGATAGTAAGGAGGAAGGAGGAGGAGAAGGACTGAGGAAAAGGTGCAAACCGTAGTAGGAGGGAAGGAGGAGGGAAGCAGGAGGGAAGGAGGAGGAAGGAGAGAGAGGTCTTCCGCCCACTCCCCATATTTATTCTCGCTTAGTTGCAATTTTATTTAATTAAGGAGGAACGGGCGTGCATAAGAGGCCAAATTTTAGCCTTAATGACTAGAAGCGGTGGAGAGGGGCCAGCCCAGGTAGTGAAAGAAGCTGTAATTTAGATAATATGTGGTATTATTGTTTGAAGTTTGGACGGTGTGGAATAATATTATTTGTGATTACGACAATATTGGGAAGAGGGGGAGGGGGGGTGAGTGTGTATGTGTGTGTATGTGTGAGGGGTGAGGGGTGAAGGGGGGGGTAAATGGGATGAACAGTAGCTAATCTTGAGTAATTGTGTACCTTTGGCTTACACTGGGTAGTCAAGCTTAAGGTATGAATTGTTGTTATTAGTCTGAGGTAGTGATGCTATCAGGCCAGGACAGGTGTGATTTTATGCACCAGTGATGAGGTGAGAGTTGTGTGTGTGTGTGTGTGTGTGTGTGTGTGTGTGTGTGTGTGTGTGTGTGTGTGTGTGTGTGTGGCACTGTCATTGTTGATTCAAGGATAAATTTTTGTATATATTTTTGTACTGCTTCTTGGGGTGAAATTCCATATGTCTGAGAGTCGATTTAAACACTAAAGGGACTTACCCATAACACTGTCTGTACGTTCTTTGTGTCGGTGGCAAGAACCAACACAAAGAACCTTCAATAACTAATTAACCCAATACCTTAGAACCTCTTTCAATTACCTGTACTAATACCCTAAATAAACTACAATAGTATTCATTACACTCACAACAACAACAACAAAAATCCCTAATCTATCCCTGAAACAACTATATTTCCTTAAAACACACCCCCCCGCGCAGTCTAATAGCCAACTCACACAAGTATTCCCTAAAACGCCGTAGGGAATAAGATACAGCCTTTCCGCACGCCAGAAATTACGGCTGGGGGAAAAAAAAAAAACCAGTCGGAAGTGACCCCTAATCCCTGACATTACACACACTGGCTGATGATAACTTAGAAATTGTCATGTTTATTATCTCTGCTAGGATCTTATGGAGTTGTAGAGGCTATGGATTCAATTGCTTATAACGCCACACACACGCACACACACACACACACACACACACACGTACACACACACACACACACACACAAAACTGACTGTGTTGGTTTGACTAAAATTTTTCAAGGACACGTAATAAGACTGGGTGATATTGGGGTCTTTAAGTAAAGTTCAGACACTTATTAGGCTTTGTTTATGTAATGCTAAGACCGGGGTGATGGTGTGGTGTGACGTCATAGTTGATGTTGGAATATTTAATGTTTAGGAGTAAATTTTAAAGAAGAAAAATATTAAAGATTGGAAATTAAAATTGGATGTTTATTTTTTTCAGTGACTAGATATCATTAATTAATCTGAATAAACCAATAAATTAGTAAATAATTTAGTGAATATTTCAATAAATCCACTGAAAATACATTAATAAATCGAAATGCAAATTAAAAATATGAAAATAAAAATCAGTTAAGAAAGAAAGTACAAAAAATAAGCAAAACAAATTAACAACCAAACAAAGGAATAAAATACAAATCATTAATAAAGATGAAGATAAAGAGAAGGTAATAAAAAATAACGAAAAAATAACCAAAAAATTAAAGGAATAAATGACAGGAGAACTTAAATAACAAAACAAGTTGGAAAAGGCACACACACACACACACACACACACACACACACACACACACACACACACACACACACACACACACACACACACACACACACATTCCCAGACACTTGTATTGTGATATTCAGGAGTCATTAGCTCGTTTTAATGTGAGTAACTTTGTAAATTAATACTTTGTGTGTGTGTGTGTGTGTATTTTAACATCATAGGAAGGCTGAAGTGGCACAGTGAGGCAGAGTAAAGTGGCAGGGTAAAGTGGCAGACTGAGGCAGGGTAAAGTGGTAGGGTGCGGCAGACGGAGGTGGGGCGAGGCTAGTGCCCCCTGGAGACCCATTCCCCGGCACCAGCTTTCTGCGTCGACACCCACCTTATTTACGAGGTCCCCCGCCCCCTCTCCCCCCACCCCCTCCCCCCTCCTCCAACCCCCCATGATTCTACCTCTCTCCTTCTGAGTTTGTTTCTCCTTTTTTCTTCCCTCATTTTCTTTCTTTATATATTCCATCCTTCTTCCTTTCCTCCTTCCGTGTCTTTCTCCTTCACTTCCTCCCATGTATCTTTCTTCCTTCCTCCCTTTCTCCTTCCCTCCTTCTTTCTCTTTCTCTCAACCTCTTTCTCATTTTCTCATTCCCTTTATTGCCTTCATCTCCCCCCCCCATCTCTCTCTCTCTCTCTCTCATCTACCACTATTCCATTCAACATCTACAACTACCACAACTACAACCACTACCACCATCACTGACAGTACTACAGTAAGCACCAAAAACATCACCATTCTCTCTGTTCCTTTTCCTGTCTCTCGTTTTCACTACCACTGTCTGTCTAAATCTGTCTGTCTTCTCCACCAATCAAAATCTGTCTCTACCGTCTCATAATCCACGTTTTTCTTCATTAAATTGGCTAAAAATAGGTTAGGTTAGGTTAGGTTAGGTTAGGTTAGGTTAGTTTAGGTTAGGTCGTGTCCTACATCTTCACTACAAGGCGACAGAACCTGTAGATATCAGGAGCCGTTTTCTCAACCAGGGATCGACAGGGCATGCAATTTACATCGAATGAATATGTAAAGTAGGTTTTCCCCCCATTTCATTTTATTGGTGCACAGCCATAGTGTTTTGGCGTCCTAGTGCAATATAGATATCGCTAGATGGAGTGGCCTTGGCTATATTGCTATATGGCGTGGGGGAGAGATTGATCTTGACTATATTGCTAAATGGTGTGGCAGACAATAACTATCTTCTTCTCTTGTCTCCTTCTCTTTTTATACCTTATTTATCATCTCCTTCTTATTTCTACTTCTCTCTCTCTCTCTCTCTCTCTCTCTCTCTCTCTCTCTCTTCTAATCCTCCCAAATTTTAAAGAAAGTTGTTGTTGTTTTTTTTAGTATTTGTTTATCTTGGGTGTTTCTGTTTACGTATTTATCCCACGTTGAGAAAACCAAGACAACAAAATAATCTAACTTTAATATTAAGACTTTAGTGTTTTGTTTGTGACGTTAGAGATAGCTGTTTCTATCTCTTTCTTTACTCGTCTCTCTCTCTCTCTCTCTCTCTCTCTCTCTCTCTCTCTCTCGTATTAACTTCAAACTTTCCTTGTTTAGTAAATAAAATATAAAAGATTCTCGTCTTTTTTTTCTTTGTACTTTTTTTTGGTTTTGTTTAATAAAATTTGTATTTGCTATGTATAATTTATCTGTGTTTTTGTGTGTGTTTAGTCAATAAAAGACCGTTTGTGGGTTGAGAAAGCTGGGTAAGAGTGGGGGTGGGGGGTGGGGGGGAGGAGGGAGGGGGGAAGAAGGGGGGTAGAGGTGGAGAGTCTCAAGGGGAGGAGGAGGAGGGAGATAAGTAGTAGAGGAGAAGGAGGAGTGGGAGAGGTTGCAGAAGGTGTCTATAGGGAAGGAGGAAGAAGGAAGAGAAAGATAAATAGAGGAAGAAGAAGAAAGAAGAAGAGAGAGGGGCGAAGTGATGAAGGTGACTTGGATATGCAAATTATCTGTCGTTTTACCCCCCCTTCCCCAACACACACACTCATGTACATATATGTGTGTGCGTATTTATGCCTCTACCTGTGCGCGCGTGTATGTGTGTGTTTTAAAAATTACTAATCCTCAATATTTTATGATTTCTCCCCCTAACCAAAACCTAACCTAACCAAATCCAAATATCAATAACTAATAACCAATAACAGGTAATAATTATCAGTATTATTTTATCATTGTCTGTCTATGTTTTTATCGATATTTTTTCTATGTATCAAATCTTTATGTATCTTTCACTATTTACTATAAGGTGAGCGACAAGAGTTTACTTTACCTGTCTGTACCTGGTTATATACACAGGT